>NW_026575577.1:0-41638 GCF_028641065.1 Leucoraja erinaceus
TTTGGTATTTATTGAAGACCACGTTACATTTCAGCTTTGGTTATTAGTCTCCCTTTCAATTTGAGACATTATTTCATCCCCACCCATTTAAATCTGCCGACAAACTTAAATTCCCTCTTATGACGTCATTCTCATGAACGTTCCTTGTGCTTTCCCCCATCATTCTACATCTCTGCGACAATATCCGCTTTCTCTCTGCATGTCAGAGGTCCATGTTCTCATGACTGCATTCCTTTTGATAATAATTGAAGACCAGTTACATTTCAGCTTTGAATATTGGTCTCTTTTTCGATTTGAGATATTATTTCATCCCCACCTATTTAAATCCACCAATAATATTAAATTCCCTCTCATCAATCCTGACATCCTCTACAGATGAAATCCCACGACCTGCCCAGTCTTTTCATTAAGTTCCATCCTCTCAGTTATGACGTCATTCTCATGAACATTCCTTGTGCTTTCCCCCATCGTTCTACATCTCTGCGGCAATATCCGCTTTTCTCTCTGCATGACATTGGCGATAAGAGTTGGGAAATGGGAATTATCAGAGGGTTGTGGAAATTTGGTGAAATTCCTGCTGTCGGGATGAGGACGGTCCATCTCAGTCAATTGAGATTTGTGTTTTATTTCTTTCAGGAGGAAGCTGGTCGCAAACATAGGTAGGACATTGTCTTGATGGAAACATTGTAAGTTTTTGTGGAACAACTCAAAACATTTCTAACGCTCAGTTTATAACCAGCTGCTCAATATTTCCAGGGTTCGTGATGAAGCCAAACCACTGTCGGTGGTAGATGAAGCCTTACCAATTGAAAAGTTTCATTGCCCTGCATCGTTCAACACGGCATTCAAAAAAATATCTGATGACCTCAAGTCCTACCTTGCACTACAGTTTGGTGAAGTGAAAGTGCACAGTCACAAAATGGTAGGTGACATTTCAGAAATAAATGCTGCATTTACCAGTAATTCGGAACTCAGTAAATGTTCCCTCTGTTCCAGCTGTTGTTGTTCAGAAACTAATTGTCCTCCCGCTGAATCTATGGGATCTCAGGACTGTCTGGCCGGAATGTAGAGAGGTGTTTGTATTATGTGGAGTTTAGAAAAATGACAGGTGATCCTATATCTGATCCCAAGGACCACGAATGGACAGAGGGCAGTGAATATCTGGGAGTCTCCAACCAAGAGACTCAGAGGTTTTACATGTGAGACGTATTTAAAGATACATTTTTGAACATTCGGGGATTGAAATCGAAAGGAACGGGGCAAAGAGGAGGACTTCAGTCCTGGGCTAGATTAGCCATGACTACATTGTGGGGATTAACATTGAAATTTAGAATGTGGCGCACACATCAGATTGATCATCTATATCCGGTTCCCATCAGCAGTGGGTGGTCACCTTGCGGGAATTTGCTCTGTTTGTTTTGTCCATCTTGTTTCACCATAGAATGACATCCCATTCTACACCATAGACAGGCCATTCGGCCCATCCTATCCAGTCAAGTTTTCTGCTCCACTCATCATCCCTCCCATCTACTCTCCACACCCGGTAACAATACCCCAAATCCCAGGAGCCCTAATGTGTTTATCCCGTTTGCACTTAAATTTATCTCTGCTGTTGGCTTCAGTCCCAACAGTGCAGTGAGGTCCATGTTGTCATGACTACATTCCAATTGGTATTTATTGAAGACCACGTTACATTTCAGCTTTGATTATTAGTCTCCCTTTCAATTTGAGACATTATTTCATCCCCACCCATTTAAATCTGCCGATAAACTTAAATTCCCTCTCATCAATCCTGACATCTTCTACAGATGAAATCCCACGACATGTCCAGTCTTTTCATTAAGTTCCATCCTCTCAGTTATGACGTCATTCTCATGAACATTCCTTGTGCTTTCCCCCATCGTTCTACATCTCTGCGTCAATCTTGATTTCTGTCTGCTTGACAGTGGCGATAAGAGTTGGGAAATGGGAATTATCAGAGGGTTGTAGAAATTTGGTGAAATTCCCGCTGTCGGGATGAGGACGGTCCATCTTAGTCAATTGAGATTTGTGTTTTATTTCTTTCAGGAGAAAGCTGTTCGCAAGCGAAGGTAGGACATTGTCTTGAGGAAAACATTGTAACTTTTGGTGGAACAGCTCAAAACATTTCTAATGCTCAGTTTATAACCAATTGTTAAATATTTCCAGGGTTCGTGATAAAGCCAAACCACTGTTGGTGGTAGATGATGCCTTGCCGATTGAAAAGTTTCATTGCCCTGTTTCATTCAACAAAGAAATATCTGATGACTTCAAGCAAGGTAAAGCTTGTACCTTTTCCATTATTCTTGTTTCTGACATCTTTAAGCCACACACCAGACACCTTATCATTCCCCAGCCTCGCACAGCCCAGTTTTAAACTCCCCAAAATCCATAAACACAACTGCCCCGGCAGACCCATTGTTTCTGCCTCCTCCTGTCCTGCTGAAATGATTGACACATACCTCGACTGCATCCTATTTCCCCCCCCCCCCCGATCTAATCCCTACCGACCTGTGTCCATGATACCTCACATGCCCTTCGTCCCTTTAATGACTGCTTTCAGAGCCCCCACCCCCTCATCTTTACCATGGATGTTCAGTCACTCTACACCTCCAACCCCCACCAGGAAGGACTTAAAGCCCCCTCCGTTTCTTCCTCGACCGCAGAACCATCCAATTTTCTTCTACTAACACTACTGGGCGGAGCTGGTTCTCACTCTTAATAACTTCTCCTTTGAATCCTCCAAGGCCCTATCCCCAAACTCTATCTCTATTACACTGATGACTACATTGGTGCTACCTCCTGCACTCATGCAGAACTCATGGACTTCATCAACTTCACCACCAATTTCCATCCTGCAATCAAATTTACTTGGACCATCAGCGACAGCTCCCTCCCCTTTCTTGATCTCACAGTCTCCATCACAGGAAATAGACTATCGCTAGACGTCTATTACAAATGGGGGTTCTCCTCTCCCATCATAGAGGAGGCCCACACTCTTGTCTCCTCAGTACCCTGCAGCTCTGCCCTTGCTCCCCCTCCCCCTAGTCACAACATAGACAGAGTCCCCCTTGTCCTTACCTTTCACCCGATCAGCCGCCGCATACAACACATAATCCTCCAAAATCTCCGCCACCTCCAACGGGATCCAACCACTAGCCACATTTTCCCATCTCCACCCCTTTCTACCTTCCACATAGACTATTCCCCCTGCAACTCCTTGGTTAACTCATCCCTTCCCCCCCTAAACCAAGTTCAAGTGAGGTTATTGTCATGTGTCCCTGTATAGGACAATGAAATTCTTGCTTTGCTTAAGCACACAGAAAATAGTAGGCATTTACTACAAAACAGATAAATGTGTCCATATACCATGATATAAATATATACACACATGAATAAATAAACTGATAAAGTGCAAATAACAGAAAGTGGTTATTAATAATCAGAGTTTTGTCCGAGCCAGGTTTAATAGCCTGATGGCTGTGGGGAAGTAGCTATTCCTGGACCTGGTTGTTGCGGTCTTCAGGCTCCTGTACCTTCTACCTGAAGGTAGCAGGGAGATGAGTGTGTGGCCAGGATGGTGTGGGTCTTTGATGATACTGCCAGCCTTTTTGAGGCAGCGACTGCGATAAATCCCCTCAATGGAAGGAAGGTCAGAGCCGATGATGGACTGGGCAGTGTTTACTACTTTTGTAGTCTTTTCCTCTCCAGGGCGCTCAAATTGCCAAACCAAGCCACGATGCAACCAGTCAGCCTGCTCTCTACTGTGCACCTGTAGAAGCTAGAGAGAGTCTTCCTTGACAAACCGACTCTCCGTAATCTTCTCAGGAAGTAGAGGCGCTGATGAGCTTTTTTGATAATTGCGTTAGTGTTCTCGCCCCCTCCCCAGCTATGTTCCCCTGCAACCGCAGAAGATGCAACACTGGTCCCTATACCGCCTCCCTCGATTCTGTCCAGGAACCCCAACAATCCTTTCAGGTTAGGCAGAGGTTCACTTGCACCTCATCTACTGTATCCATTGTTCAAGATGTGGACTCGTATACATTGATGAGACCAAACGCAGACTGGGCGATCGTTTCGCTGAACACCTTTGCTCAGTCTGCCTGAACCTACCTGATCTCTCGGTTGCTGAACACTTTAATTCTCCTTCCCATTCCCACACAGCCCTTTCTGTCCTAGGTCTCCTCCATTGTCAGAGTGAGGTTAAACGCAAATTGGAGGAACAGCATCTTATATTTCACTTGTGCAACTTACAGCCCAGTGGTATGAAATGTTGATTTCTCTAACTTCAGGTAGTCCGGCATTCCTCTCTCTCTCTCTATCCATTCCCCACCCAAGTCACACTAGTTTCTAATTTTCACCAAAGAAACAATTAAAATTGGCCTGTCTCCTATATCATCGTTATATTTTACATATCTTCCTTTCATTGTTCTTTATCTCTTTACATCATCGCCTATATCTCTTGTTTCCCTTATCCATAACCAGCCTGAAGAAGGGTCTCGAATCGAAACATTACCCATTCCTTCTCTCCAGAGATGCTGACTGTTGCATAGTTCCTACAGTTCTTTGAGTCTATCTTGAGTTTAAACCAGCATCTGCAGTTCATTCCTATTCATCTTTAAGCAATACATAGATGCAAAGATTAATTCTATTGTGAACTGAAGGGAAATTGGAGATTTGATTTACCACTAAACTCATCAGCTGGGAAGGATCATAAAGTCAGAGGTTTAGACTCTCCTGCCTTGCAAACAATACTGCTCCTATTCACCTGATTTGTGCACATTATATACATCTTATAAACATTTTTAAAAGCATTCTGATGGGCTCCAAAGAAAAATGTCCCTGCCTGTCCAACGTCTCCTTATAACCCAGCCCTTCAGACCTGATGAAATTATGGTAAATCCTTTTGCGCCCTCTCTAACTTGCTAACAACCTTATTGTGTCAAATGCTGTATTTAATATCCTGACCTATGAAAGCATGAGTGACAAACACATTCTTCACCACCCTGCAAGTCACTGTTGCATCTTCCATGGCACTGTGTACCTGCAACCTGAGATCTCTCAGTTCTATAAAGTTCCCCGTTTACTGTGTATGTCCTGCCCTGGTTTGTCTCAGCAAAGTGCATCACCTCACCTTCACATGAATAAATCCCACCTGCCGTACCTGAGCCCATTGGCCCAGTTCACAGGGATCCCATTTACTCTCAGATAACCTTCTTCACTCTCCACAATGTCACCAATTTTAGTTCCAACTGCAAACTGACTAACCGTGCAACCTACATACACAGCCGATCGTGTATATAAATAAGGAACAACAGTGGACTCTGTGGAAAAACATCCCTCTACCAACATCCTCTGTCTGCGACCTTCAGGTAAATGTTTATTCCATCGGCTAGTTCACCCCGGATTCCATGAGATCCAACCTTCCAGAGCTGCATCTCGTGCGGTGTGTGGAAGGGCAGTGAATATCTGGAATGTTGTGCCCAAGATGGTGGTGAAATGCTGAGTTATTGGATATGTGCAACTTGGCTACAAATATTTGATTGATCCAATATTTTAGATTATGGGGAACTCACACAGAAGAGGAATTGGCGGCAGCTTAGATCAGCCATGATCACATTGAATGGAGGGGCAAGCCTGAGGAGCAGATCCTAATCCTGCTCCTGTTTTCTTGTGTGCCTATGCTCCTGTGTACCAATAAATTGACAGACTTGACACAGAGGAAATGCAGCAAAGATTAACAATACGTGGTCCTGGGACAGTGAGTTTGCTGTGCGGGGTGAGATTGAGTATACTAAGCCTGTGTACTCGAGAATTCGGGTGGAAAGGAGGAGATCTCAGTGAAACACAAAGTTCTTACAGGGCTCAGTGGGCTGGATGCGGGGAGGGTGTTTCCCCTGTCTGAGGGGTCTGGAGAACGGGCACCCTCTCAGAATGTGGGCTGCACCATGTAGGACAGAGATAAGGAGACATTACTGCACGCAGAGACTGGGGAACCTTTGGAATGCCCTACACGGGTGGTGTGGAGACTCAGTCATTCAGTGCTCTTGGAACCGAGAGCCATGGTTGTACATTACAGAATCAGGCCCTTCGGCCCATCACGTCCATGACCACATTTTCCTCAGCTATACTAATTGATTTGCCCACATTACATCTCTATTCTTCTGCACCTCACCTATTTAAGTGCCTCAAATGTAGTGATTATATCTCACTCCACCACACCCTCTGCAACATGTTCCAGATATCACCCACTCTCAGTGTAAAGAAAACTTGCAACTCAGATCCACTTTAAAATTCCTTACTCTAAAGATAAATCTGCACTCTCTTGATTTGATATCCCTGCGTGCGATAGGATTTTGACAATGTACCCGATATCCTGCTGCAGACTTTGACAACCTTCCCAGCTATCCACAATTTTTGCTTCCTCCACAGACTTACTAATCACACCTCATGCATTCACATCCAAGCCATGAACATATAACATAAACAGCAAAGGTTGCAGCACCGATCTCTGCTGCACTCCACCAGTCACAGACCTCCAAGCAGAAAACTCGTCCTTCTACCGCTACCTTCTACCTCCAACCACCAAGCCAATTTTGGATCCATTTCACCAGCTCGCCTTGGATCCCACCTGCCTTCACTTTCTGGACCAGCCTTACATGCGCAACATCGTTAAGTCCCTCAGTGAAGTTCATATATTGGAGGGAGGGAGAGAGAAAATGGGGAATTACAGAACAGTTAGTCTAACATCGGTAGTGGGGAAACTGCTAGAGTCAGTTATTAAAGATGGCATAGCAGCACATTTGGAAAGTGGTGAAATCATTGGACAAAGTCAGCATGGATTTACGAAAGGTAAATCATGTCTGACGAATCTTATAGAATTTTTCGAGGATGTAACTAGTAGCGTGGATAGGGGAGAACCAGTGGATGTGGTGTATCTGGACTTCCAGAAGGCTTTCGACAAGGTCCCACATAAGAGATTAGTATACAAACTTAAAGCACAAGGCATTGGGGGTTCAGTATTGATGTGGATAGAGAACTGGCTGGCAAACAGGAAGCAAAGAGTAGGAGTAAACGGGTCCTTTTCACAATGGCAGGCAGTGACTAGTGGGGTACCCCAAGGCTCAGTACTGGGACCCCAGCTATTTACAATATATATTAATGATCTGGATGAGGGAATTGAAGGCAATATCTCCAAGTTTGCGGATGACACTAAGCTGGGGGGCAGTGTTAGCTGTGAGGAGGATGCTAGGAGACTGCAGGGTGACTTGGATAGGCTGGGTGAGGGGGCAAATGTTTGGCAGATGCAGTATAATGTGGATCAATGTGAGGTTATCCATTTTGGTGGCAAAAACAGGAAAGCAGACTATTATCTAAATGGTGGCCGATTGGGAAAGGGGGAGATGCAGCGAGACCTGGGTGTCACGGTACACCAGTCATTGAAGGTAGGCATGCAGGTGCAGCAGACAGTAAAGAAAGCGAATGGTATGTTAGCTTTCATTGCAAAAGGATTTGAGTATAGGAGCAGAGAGGTTCTACTGCAGTTGTACAGGGTCTTGGTGAGACCACACCTGGAGTATTGCGTACTGTTTTGGTCTCCAAATCTGAGGAAGGACATTATTGCCATAGAGGGAGTGCAGAGACGGTTCACCAGACTGATTCCTGGGATGTCAGGACTGTCTTATGAAGAAAGACTTAATAGACTTGGTTTATACTCTCTAGAATTTAGAAGATTCAGAGGGGATCTTATAGAAACTTACAAAATTCTTAAGAGGTTGGACAGGCTAGATGCAGGAAGATTGTTCCCGATGTTAGGGAAGTCCAGGACAAGGGGTCACAGCTTAAGGATGAAGGGGAAATCCTTTAAAACCGAGATGAGAAGAACTTTTTTCACGCAGAGAGTGGTGAATCTCTGGAACTCTCTGCCACAGAGGGTAGTTGAGGCCAGTTCATTGGCTATATTTAAGAGGGAGTTAGATGTGGCCCTTGTGGCTAAGGGGATCAGGGGGTATGGAGAGAAGGCAGGTACGGGATACTGAGTTGGATGATCAGCCATGATCATATTGAATGGCGGTGCAGGCTCGAAGGGCCGAATGGCCTACTCCTGCACCTAATTTCTATGTTTCTATGTTTCTATATTGGTTCACAATGAGATCAGTGTGCTCTTGGTTGTACACGCCCATCAAACCCACCCGTAAATTCCCTCTCTTTCAGCGATTACACAACCACAAGTCTCCACCCATCCTGTCTAACACCCGATCATTCAACCTCTGCTTCCTTCCATGGTCCAAACCACCCCTCCCTCTCTCTCACCCTCCACTCAATGAAACAGGGGCAGATAATCTGGCCCCTCGTGTCTCCCCCCATTCACTGTAATCATGATGACTCCACCCCACACCTCTACCTCCTCTTTAACAACCTCAAATTACCACTCACCTCAATATCCTCTTGCTCCGATCTGACTCCATATCTGAATAGCCCGCTTCATTTCTCCATCCCCACCGCAATCTCGCAATGCTCCTCACTCTCAGCACTCGTCCTCCCCGTCACCCTCCCCCACCTCACGAAATTCCCCTCTCCTTCCCTGGATAAAATCTCTGGGAACAATGTCTGTTGTCCACCGGATGTTGTTGGGGTGAAACCCGCGGGCAAGGTTTCAGGTGTCCGCCCGCCTGTGCCCGAGTCTCCCCCCGACCCCCGGGGACTCTCTGATTCTCGGCTTCTCCCCCCAGTCTCCGTCACCCTGGATGTGGAAACAGCGCATCCGCTGCTCGAGGTGTCTGAGGATCGGGAGAGGGTGAGATGTACCCGGACCTGGAGATGTCTCCCTGACACCGGGAAGAGGTTTGCAGACTGGGAGTGTGTGCTGGGATCGGAGGGATTCACATCGGGGAGACATTATTGGGAGGTGCAGGTGGCGGGGAGTCGGGGCTGGAGGCTGGGAGTCGCCGCAGAGTCTGTGGAGAGGAAGAGACTGGTCACACTGACCCCAGAGACTGGAGTCTGGAGCATCGGGCGGCGACAGGGTGACGTGTTTGATGCACTCACCTCCCCTCCATCCCCTCTCCCCGCCCGTCCCATCCCCGGGAGGCTGGGAGTTTATCTCAGTTACGAGTCCGGGACAGTTTCATTTTACGACGCGGACACCAAGTCCCATCTCTACACCTTCACTGGGAATAAATTCACGGAGAAACTTTATCCTTTCTTCGAGACTTGGGATGAAAACTGGCTGAGAATCTGCTCCGGTTCCGCTCCGGGTGTAAAAAATGTAAATGTGGGAAGAGTGAAATAAACAGCAACTGAAATCAGAGCTGTCTGTCGATCCGTTCATTTTTTAACGTGAACTCCCGTCCTGAGCTCCCGGCTCCCCCGGTCATAAACTCCCCCCGACTAACAACGTGACACAAGCGATGTTGGTGCGGAATTCAACAGCCGCGTAAAGGCGAGTTTGGGGATAGGTGGAGATAGAAGGGCCGAATAACATCGGAAGTGGTCAAGATCTTACTTTTGTTATAGATATAAACTAAAATGTATTTACAAGTAAGATCCGGCATAATATTTATAGTGGATAGATGGATAGAGGTGTTTTAGAAATTGGTATATATGAGGGAGATTGAATTGAGTTACGCGAAGTGCGTGTAGGATGGTGTTAGTGTGCGGAGATTGTTGGTCGGCGTAGACTTGGTGGACCGAGGGGCTCGTTTCCACTCTGTGTCGTCAAATTAAACAAATTGCGAGCAATTTCGCAAAGTGCAAAGTGAGTAACTCAGCTGGTTTCCCCCAAGAATGATACACAAAGCGTTGAGTTACTCCAGCACTTTGTATCCACAAGTACATCCACTTCCTCCCGAATGAGGAAGTTCAAACAGGCTGCCACCTGGCGTCACCTCGTCCGTTACTCAATTCTCCAACACATTGCACAACACCGTATCATGCAAACTATTTGTGCGTATCCTTCATTCATTGTTCTATATCTCTCTACATCACCGTCTATATCTCTCGTTTCCCTCTCCCCCCGACTCTCAGTCTGAAGAAGGATCTCCACCCGAAACGTCACCCACTCCTTCTCTCTCCAGAGATGCTGCCTGACCCGCTGAGTTACTCCAGCACTTTGTGTCTATCCCTCGAAACCTTTCCATGGTGAGGGGGGGGGTGGCTTGGGGGTGGGAAGGGAGGAGGGGGGGGGGGGTGGCTTGGGGGTGGGAAGGGAGGAGGGTGGGGAAGCGGAGAGGAGTGGGGGGCAAGAGAGGTGAGAAAGGAGGCGAGGGAGAAGAGGAGAGGTTTAGGGGAGGGGGACAAGATGGGATACATCGATAAATAGACAATAGGTGCAGGAGGAGGCCATTCGGCCCTTCGAGCCAGGACCGTCATTCAATGTGATCATGGCTGATCATCCACAATCAGTTCCCCGTTCCTGCCTTCTCCCCATATCCCTTGATTCCACCAGCACCAAGAGCTCTATCTGAGGCAGATAATTCCACAAATCGGTCACGGTGGTGCAGCGGTATAGTTGCTGCCTTACAGCGAATGCAGCGCCGGAGACCCGGGTTCGATCCCGACTACGGGCGCTGTCTGTACGGAGTTTGCACGTTCTCCCCGTGACCTGCGTGGGTTTTCTCCGAGATCTTCGGTTTCCTCCCACACTCCACAGACGTGCAGGTTGGTAGGTTAATTGGTTTGGTGAATGTACAAATTGTCCCTAGTGGGTGTAGGATGGTGTTAGTGTGCGGGGATCGCTGGTCGGTGTGGGCCGAAGGGTCTGTTTCCGTGCTGTATCTCTAGGCTAAACGATACTGCCTGTCCCACTGTCCGGCATTTTTGTGTGTGTATATGCGGTTTAAACCAGCATCTGCGGTTCCTTCCTGCATAATATGAATGTGTTGAACGCTGGGCGCTGGTGTGTACACGTGAATACTTCTGTGAATGAAGTTTTATTTTACAACGTGTTCTCTGCTCTCTGGGCTGACGTTGGCAACGTGCACTGAGACAGACTTCTCTTCATCCACCTTTTATTAAGAAAATGCAAAAACACACAGAAACAGCGGCCGCCTCTGTCGGTGGTGAATCTTCGCCGGTCCCAGGATCACGCGTGGTCGGGAGGGTGGGACGGTTCCCGCTGCCCAGCCCAACTTGGGGAGGGGGTGCTGGGAACTGGACCCAGTGGGCACCCCCCCACCCCCAACAATCCTCCCCGTGACCTGGGTAGGGGGGGTAGGGGAGCATCCAGGCGGCATCTCTGGGGAACATGGACAGGGCACAGAGTGCCGGAGTAAATCAGCGGGAGAGGCAGGTCTGAAGAAGTGTCTCGACCCGAAACGTCACCCATTCCTTCTCTCCAGAGATGCTGCCCATCCCGCTGAGTTACTCCAGCTTTTTGTGTATATCTTTGTGGAATATGGGTGGGAGATGGAGACAAAGTGCCGGAGTAATTCAGCGGGTTAGGCAGCATCTCTGGGGAACATGGAGAGGACAGAGAGTGCCGGAGTAACTCAGCGGATCAGGCAGCATCTCTGGGGAACATGAAGAGGACATTGAGTGCCGGAGTAACTTAGCGGGTCAGGCAACCTTAACGCGTGTCAAGGGTTATGGAGAGAAGGCAGGAAAATGGGATTAGGAGGCAGAGATCAGCCATGAGTATCAAGAGTATATTTAATTGTCATTTGGACCCCTGGAGGTCCAAATGAAATGCCGTTTCTACAGCCATACATTACACACAAATAGACCCCAGACACAACATAATTACATTTTACATAAACATCCATCACATAGCTGTGATGGAAGGCCAAATAAACTTCTCTCTCCACTGCACTCTCTCCCCCCCGATGTCAGAGTCAAAGTCAAAGCCCCCGGCTGGCGATGGCGATTGTCCCGCGGCCATTAAAGCCACGCCGTGTGGTGCGAGGTCGCACACCGGGTCTTGATGTTAGAGCCCCCGGTGTGCGCTCGCAAAGTCCCGCATTCCAAGCCGCGCGGGGCGGTGATGCTAAGCCCCGCTCCAGGAGCTCTTCGACCCCGCAACTCGGGCGGGAGAAGTCGCCGTTGCAGGAGCCCCGAAAAGCGGTCTCCCCCCAGGGAGCCGCGGCTCCCGGTGCCGCCGTCCACAGACCCGCAGCAGCAGCCTCCGAATCGACAGCAGCAGCAGCAGCAGCGGCAGCGGCAACGCTCCTCCACCGCTCCACCCGCTCCGGTCTCGGCCAGCTGCGCGACGGCAACGGTGAGTCGGCACCAGAGTCCCCGGCTTCTTCCTGTTGGAGGCCGCTCCGCGTTGCGGCCCCAACGACAGCTGAGACCCGACGAGAAAAGGTCGGGTCTCCAGTGCAGGGAGAGATTCAAAAGTCCCCCCCCCCCCCCCTCCCCCCCCCCCCCACCCCCCCCCCCCCCCCCCCCCCCCCACACACACACCCCAACATAAAATAACAAAAAACAAAACTATAAAACACAGACAAAAAATAATAAAAACGTGGACAGGCTGCAGAGGCCGCTGCTGACCAGAGTCGCGCCGCCTACCAGTTCCTGTCGCAGGTGGACTTTGAGTTGCTGCGTCACTGTGCGCGGGACCTGGGGGTGCTGGTGTGGGAGAATCCCACTGATTGATTGTTGGAGTGGACTCGATGGGCCGAATGGCCTAATTCTACTCCTATACCTTGTGAGCGTCTCTGAAGAGAAAGGAACAACTGACGGTTTGGGTCGAGACCCTTCTTCAGACTGAATGTGCGGGAGGGGGGTACAAAGCTTGGAGGGTTACTCCAGTCTGGGCGTTAGGGGGGCGGGGCGTGGGTGAGGGCAGGGATGGGGAGAGGGGAGGGGGCGGGAATGGGCGGAGATTCTCCGGGTGGTCAGTTGTGTTTCTGCCGCTTCCAGAAGCGTTTGAGGTCGGGGTGTCCGGTGGGGGTGACCACCATCAGCCGCTGGCGGGGATTCTCCCACACCGGCACCCCCAGGTCCCGCGCATAGTCACGCAGCAACTCAAAGTCCACCTGCGACAGGAACTGGTTGTACAGCAAACCTGTGGGGGAGAGAGGGGGAGGAGGAAGGGGGAGAGAGAAGTGGGTGGGGGGAAGTAAGGAGGGGTACAATGAGAAGGGGGAGATCACCCTGAACTACACCGTGAGACCTCGAGGCTGATTTCTGCCCGTCCCTTCTGTCCCCATCCCCATCTCCTCCCCACTCCCTCTCACCATCCGTCTCCCCTCACCCCCCTCCCGTCTCCCCTCCCCCACCTCCCACCCCCGTCTCCCCTCAGCCCATCTCCTCATCCCCCCTCCCCTCTCCCCATCCCGCTCTCTGCCCTCCCCGTCCCCTCTCTCCATCCCTCCCATCCCATTCCCCGCCCCCACCCTCCTGCCCCCCCCCCCCCCGCGCCCCCATCCTTGACCCCCCCCCCCCCCCGCTGTCCCCCCCCTCTCCCCCGTCCCCCCCCCCCCCAACCTCTCCCCGGTGCAACCACCACACGGTGAACTTGCCTTGGGTGAACTGTAGCCGGTCACGTTCGATTTCCCAGAGCCGCACCTGGTCGGTGATGGTGGGAGGCAGCACCGGGGTCTGTGGGAGACAAACACAGACTGGGTCAACGGGGAAACCACAGAGACCTCCGCCCACACTGCACAAGATCCTGGCCCCCTGTAGCACCGGCCGTGACCTGCAGGTGGTGGTGTTGCTCCACGGCTAGAGCCCACTGTCCCCTGCAGCACCGGCCGTGACCTGCAGGTGGTGGTGTTGCTCCACGGCCAGAGCCCATTGTTCCCTGTACCACCGGCCGTGACCTGCAGGTGGTGGTGTTGCTCCACGGCCAGAGCCCATTGTTCCCTGTACCACCGGCCGTGACCTGCAGGTGTTGGTGTCGCTCCACGGACAGAGCCTGAGAGAAGGTACACAAAAATGCTGGAGAAACTCAGCGGGTGCAGCAGCATCTATGGAGCGGAGGAAATAGGCAACGTTTCGGGCCGAAACCCTTCTTCAGACTGATAGGGGGGTGGCGGGGAGAAGGAAGGAAAAAGGAGGAGGAGGAGCCCGAGGGCTGAGGAAGGGGAGGGGACAGCAGGGGTTAACAAAATTGGGAGAATTCAATGTTCATGCCCGCAGGACGCAGACTCCCCAAGCGGAATATGAGGTGCTCCCTCTGGTCATGGAGGAGACCCAGGACAGAGAGGTCGGATTGGGAATGGGAGGGGGAGTTGAAGTGCTGAGCCACCGGGAGGTCAGGTAGGTTCTTGCAGACCGAGCGAAGGTGTTCGGCGAAACGATCGCCCAACCTCCGCTTAGTCTCACCGATGTAGATTAGCTGACATCTAGAGCAGTGGATGCAGTAGATGAGGTTGGAGGAGATGCAGGTGAACCTCTGTCGCACCTGGAACGACTGCTTGGGTCCTTGAATGGAGTCGAGGGGGGAGGTAAAGGGATAAGTGTTGCAGAACCTGAGAGAGCCCACTGTCCCTTGCAGCACCGACCGTGACCTGCAGGTGGTGGTGTCGCTCCACCGACAGAGCCTGACGGTCATATTGGATGTTCTCAGTCCAACATAGTCAAAGTCAAAGTAAACTTTATTGTCAATTCAATTATGCAACAGTAGTTACACAGAGGATCGAAATTACGTTTCCCCATACTCCAAATGTGCAAGTAATATTAAAAACACAGACAGTCAACATACCAATAAAAATAGACAATAGACATACATTATTTAAAATATTAAAATATTCACAGTATGCCAAAATGTAGCAAAAACGTTGAGGTATTTTTAAAAGGGTGCAACAATGAAAGGTGAGAAAAAGTGCAAATTTCGTACTGCAGACATTGAGCCAAAGTTATTTTCACAGTTTGTTGTCTTTGTTTGGGTACTGTTCATGGAATATTCTTAAGTGTGTTGAGTAGTCTGATGGCCTGAGGAAAAAAAAGCTGTTTTTGAATCTGGTGGTTTTGCTCCGCATGCTGTGGTAGCGCTTACCGGAAGGTAGGAGGGTGAACAGTTTGTGTGCTGGGTGGGTGGTGTCTTTGATGACATTGCTTGCTCTCTTGTGACAGCGAGATGGGTATAGGTCCTGGATTGCTGGTTGGGGTGATCTGGTGATCTTCTCCGCTGTCCTCACCACTCTCTGTAGGGCCTTCTGGTCAGCAGCAGAGCAACTGCCATACCAGACTGAGAGACTGCTGGTAAGAATGCTCTCAATGGCACCCCTGTAAAAAGTCGTGAGGGCAGAAGGGGGGAGGTCAGCTCTCCTCATCCGTCGAAGGAAGTGGAGGCGTTGCTGTGCCTTCTTGACTATGGAGATGGTGTTGGTGGACCATGTCTGATCATCTGTGATGTGCACTCCCAGGAAGTTGGTGCTTTTCACAGACTCCACTGCACTGCCATTGATGGTGAGTGGGGTGTGTGTTGTCTGTTTCTTCCTGAAGTCCACAGTTATTTATTTTGTTTTGTTGACATTGAGTTGAAGGTTATTGATATCACACCAGTTGATGAGTTGTTGAACCTCCTCTCGGTAGGCTGAAGTGTCATCTGCGAACTTGATGATGTGGTTCGAATTGTGTTTGGCACTACAGTCATGAGTCATCAGCGTGAACAACAGAGGGCTCAGCACACATCCCTGTGGGACCCCGGTGTTCATGATGGTGGTCTCTGATGAGTTTTTGCCAACTCTTACTGTCTGTGGTCTATCAGTGAGGAAGTCCAGTAACCAGTTGCATAGTGGGGTGCTGATGTCTATTTCGCCGAGTTTATTCACCAGATGTTGGGGGATGACTGTGTTGAATGTGGAGCTGAAGTCGATAAACAGCATCCGCACGTAACTGTTTTTGGTTTCCAGATGAGCCAGGCTTAGGTGGAATACTGTTGCTATGGTATAATCAGTGGAATGGTTGGGACGGTAAGCAAACTGGTATGGGTCAAGTGTAGACGGGAGACTGGATTTTATGGTGAAGGAGAAGCTTCCCTCACCCTCCACCGAGGAAACCAAGCCACCAGGAACTGCAGGCGCTGGACTCTGGAGCAAAAATCACAAAGTGCTGGAGTAACTCAGCGGGTCAAGTAACAGGTGACGCTTCATATAGCGCTGGAGTAACTCAGCGGGTCAGGCAGCATCTCTGGAGAGAAAGGACTACGCAGTTGCAGCATGGGACCCATACACAAATAAAAACATTTCTTCCATCGAAGTGTCCAAAGCCAGGCAGCTCGATTTGTTACCAACACCTACGAGAGAGAAGCGAGTGTCACAAAACTTCTGAATTCTCTGGGGTGGAAGGAACCCTCTCCAAGACAGACGTGAAGCTCACCGTTTGACCTGTTTTTACAAAATGTTAAATGGTCAGTTCGACATAGACTACAAGACCTACACCAAACCCAAACCAATTAGGAGCAGATGAGGGCATTCGATCCAATTTGTGATCCCAGCTACAAAGACCGATGTGTACAGCAATTCGTTCTTCCCCCGCACAATTAAAGCATGGAATAATCTCCACCCAACTATAGTTACCCAACCAGATGCAACTAAATTTAAAGTAGCTCTTTCTTCCCAATAATCCTTTCTGGCCTAAGCCCTCCCTTCACCACCTCCAGTTTAAATTCCATTTGGAATATTTTGTAGGATCAAGAAACCAAGAATAGGTGACGTTTCAGATCCTTCTTCAGACTGTAAGAAGGAACTGCAGATGCTGGTTTGTAAGAAGATGAAAGGTCTCGAACTGAAACGTCACCTCTCCACGTTCTCCAGAGATACTGTCTAACCCGCTGAGTTACTCCAGCACTCTGTGAAACGTTACCTACCCATGTTCTCCACAGATGCTGTCTGACCCGCTGAGTTACCCCAGCACTCTGAAACGTCACCTATCCTTGTTCTCCACAGATGCTGCCTGACCCGCAGAGTTACTCCAGCACTCTGTGTTTCCCCAGAGTCGGGGGAAACAGGGACAGGCCCTTCGGCCCATCTCGCCCTCGATGCCCCACTGCTGAATCCATTTGCTAGCAATAAGTAGAACTGCAGATGCTGGTTTACAAAAAAAATACACAGACACAGACACAGACACACACACACACACACACACACACACACACACACACACACACACACACACACACACACACACACACACACACACACACACACACACACACACACACACACACACACACACACACACACACACACACACACACACACACACACACACACACACACATACACACAGACACACACACACACACACACACACATACACACAGCCACACACACACACACACGCACGCACAAACATACACACACACACAGATCAGACACACACACACACACACACAAACTCTCACACACACACACACACACACACACATGGATCACACACACACACACACACAGACAGACACACACGCACACACACACACACACACACACACACACACACACACACACACACACACACACACACACACACACACACACACACACACACACACACACACACACACACACACACACACACACACACACACGCACGCACACAGAGACTCACACACACACACACACACACACACACACAGACACACACACACACACACACACACACACACACACACACACAGACACACACAGACACACACACACACACACACACACACACACACACACACACACACACACACACACACACACACACACACACACACACACACACACACACACACACACACACACACACACACACACACACACACACACACACACACACACACACACACACACACACACACACATTAACAGCACAATGTATTGCTCAAGTTAGACAACCAGGTAGCTCTTGCGGTCTCTCCTGTTCGTTTCTCTCGTCATGCCGGATTGTGTCTCAGTCACCGCCGCTGCTCCCACGTCGATGCCGGCCTCCAGCATCGCAATCTGTTCATTCTCTCTGCCCCAGATTCACCATCCCCACGGGCATATCGGCCGATTCCGCATCGACTTTTAGCAACGGGTGGGGACCCTGCGCCGCGCAAGCATTTAGACAGCTCGGAGGTTGACACAAATGCTGGAGAAACTCAGCGGGTGGGGCAGCATGAAGAATGGTCTCGACCCGAAACGTTACCTATTCCTTCGCTTCATAGATGCTGCTCACCCGCTGAGTTTCTCCAGCATTTTTGTCTACCTTCGATTTTTCCAGCATCTGCAGTTCTTTCTTAAACATTTAAACAGCCCGGAATCAGTTGAAAGCGACACTGCAGCGAACTGAACTGAACTGAACATGCATGAAATTTGTGCTAACATTCTTGACGTGCTGCATATTTTTAAACCATATTCTGCTATTTTGAAGTTCTACAAGTATGTGATTTGTTTAATGTAATCATTTATAATGCTTGAGTCATCGTTGTTGATGTCCAGAATTCACTGGGACACAAGAGTCTGCAGATGCGGCACATGCATAAGGTGGAATAGTGGAGAGATCCTCAATACAGGAGCGAGAAGTGAACTTCTGGTAGAATTTAATTGATCAAGAAGCATTTGTGGAAGCTATGAGCGGATCCTCTTTGAGGGTAAAGACCCCCTAAACATGACGAATTAATACATTAACAGATCAACCACCTTTTGTTGAATTTGGATAATTCGCACAACCAGTAAAATGCACAATAACCTAATAGATAAGATTTGTTTATTCGAATTTGGTGCCAAGTGTTTTCAGTGTTCAAATGAAATAAACCCCAAACTGCATGGACTTTAGAGCTTGGTTTAATAATCTGGTAGAGTGAAAAGCTTTAGTTGCGTGTACTCCAGTCAGCGTAAAGACAATGCATGATTACAATCGATCCATTACAGTGTATCACAATCATAATCATAAGCAAGGCCGCCAGCTCCATGATGTTAGGCCGCAGAGGGACCGGAGATATGATCCGGAAAACAATTGCATCTCCGACAAGGTAAGAGATTGAAAATACGTTTTCCCCGACCCATCCCCCACCCCCCACATAAAACACACCAGAGAAGATTCACCCACAATTTTGAAACACGCTGAAAATAACAAAAAAAAGATGAAAAGACAGACAGGCGTGTGATGCACACGTGTGATGCAGATCCACCAATGAGGTAGATAGTAGTTCAGCTCTCTGGTTGTGGGAGGATGATTCAGTTGCCTGAGAACAGCTGGGAAGAAACTGTCCCTGAATCTGGAGGTGTGCATCTTACTAGTGTCTTGTACAGTTGTATCAAATCCTGTACTTCATACCCTCACGGATCCAGCAAATGTGCCAAACGCCTTCGTCACCACCCTGCCCATCCCTGGTGCAATTGTCATGGAGCTGTGTGTCTGCATTCCAATGTCTCTCTAGTCTGCTAAAAATAACACAGGGCGTGACGTTTTAATGTGTATAATGTGCCCTGACCTGCTTTTCCAACTTGCATCACATTTGTCCGAGTTAGATAAATCAGCCTTTAGTCCACACATTGGCCCAGTTCATACAAATCTTGTTCCATCCCAGATAAATGGATTGCCTCCCAAAATGTCACCATAGAAATGTAGAAACATAAACATTAGGTGCAGGAGTAGGCCATTCTGCCCATATTAACCGCTGATAATCCGAATTCAGTACCCTGTTCCTGCTTTCTCCTCATATCCCTTGATTCCGTTAACCTTAAGAGCTATATCTAACTCTCTCTTGAATACACCCCGTGAATTAGGCTTAAGTGGCAGAGAATTCCACAGATTCACAACCCTCCGGGTGAAAACGTTCTCCGTCATCTCAGTCCTATATGACCTACCCCTTATTCTTAAACTGTGACCCCTGTTTCTGGATTCCCCCAACACTGGTAACATTTTTCCTGCATCCAGCCTGTACAATCGGCAAAGAATTGTATATGTCTCCATAAGATCCCATCTCATCCTTCTAATATGTCAGTGAATATCAGCGCAGTCATTCCATTCTCGATCTCCTGTACACTAACACTATCCTACATACTAGGGACAGTTTTTTTTAAATAGCCTCATCGCAAACTGACTAACCATTAGAACGGGTTGTTTAAGAACGAACTGCAGATGCTGGAAAAATCGGTAAACATGCTGGAGAAACTCAGCGGGTGAGACAGCATCTACCTTCCTCCCATAGATGCTGCCCCACCCGCTGAGTTTGTCCAGCATTTTTATCAACCATTAGAAAGGGATACTGATTGTGGATGATCAGCCATGATCACATTGAATGGTCGTGTTGGAAAAAAGGGCCGAATGGCCTAATCCTGCACATATTTTCTATGTATCTATGTAACCATGCCACCTACATACACATCCAAATCGATTACATTAACAAATGGTCGACAGTTGAGCCAGCACCGAGCCCTGCGGCAAACCATCTGCTTCTGTTTCCATTCTGAGGAGCAACCCTCTACCATCGCCCTCGGAATCCGACCATCAGGCGAATTTTGTATCCCAGTGGCTTGTTTAAAGTGTGAATACGTGCACCTCCAGATTCAGGAACTGTTTCTTCCCAGCTGTCATCGGGCAACTGAATCATCCTCCCAAACCAGAGAGCGGTGCTGAACCTCAATCTATCTCAATGGTGAGCCTCGGCCTCTCCTTGTTCAAACATTAACCTTGCACTAAATTTTACTCCCTTATCACGTGTCTATACACTGTAATGGCTTGATTGTAATCATGCATTGTCTTTCCGCTGACTGGATTGTACGCAAAAATGCTTTTCACTGTACCTCGATACACGTGACAATAATCAAAACTCCCCTGAACAAAACTAAACGATTTCGTCCTATGTAGATTATTGCATAATATGTGAAGGGGACACAGATTAATAGTTGAAAGATGGAGGAATTGATGTGTAAAGGGAACTCACACTGAACAGAAATAGGTGCGAGTTTACATCAGTCAATAGACAACAGACAATAGACAATAGGTGCAGCAGTAGGCCATTCGGCCCTTCAAGCCAGCACTGTCATTCAATGTGATCATAGCAGATCATCCACAATAAGTACACCGTTCCTGCCTTCGCTCCATATCCCTTGACTCCGCTATCTTTAAGCGCTCTATCCAACTCTCTCTTTAATTAATTCAGAGAATTGGCCTCCACTGCTTTCTGAGGCAGAGAATTCCACAGATTCTCAATTCTCTCTTGTGTGAGAAAGTTTCCCCTCGTCTCATTTTAAATGGCTCAGCCCTTATTCGTAAACTGTGGTACCTGGTTCTGGACTCCCCCAACCTCGTGGACATATTTCCTGCCTCTCTTTCACCGCTTTAACGCTTCATCTCCCTCACTGCCAATGTCCAACCAGCTCCCACTTTACTCTGTTCGTGCCCCGACTCTCCCCTCCGCTTTCTCGCCGTGTCTGTCACCGTTTCAGGGGAAACATGAGTGAAACATAGAAACATAGAAAATAGGTGCAGGAGTAGAGGCCATTCGGCCCTTCGAGCCTTCACAGCCATTCGATATAATAATAATATATCTTATTTATATAGCACATTTTTAGTCAACTTGCATTGACTCCAAAGTGTTTCACATAATCACATTACATTTACACACACGTAAAGGTGGGTGAAGTGTCTTGCCCCAAGGACACAACGACAGTATGCACTCCAAGCGGGATTCGAACCGGCTACCTTCCGGTCGCCAGCCGAACACGTAGCCCATTGCGCCATCTGCCGTCATGGCTGATCATCCAACTCAGTATCCCATCCCTGCCTTCTCTCCATACCCCCTGATCCCTTTAGCCACAAGGGCCACCTCTAATTCACTCTAAAATATAGCCAATGAACTGGCCTCAACTACCTTCTGTGGCAGAGAATTCCACAGATTCACCATTCTCTGTGTAAAATATGATTTTCTCATATCGGTCCTAAAAGACTTCCCTCTTATCCTTAAACTGTGACCCCTAGTTCTGGACTTCCCCAACATCGGGAATAATCTTCCTGCATCTACCCTGCCCAACCCATTAAGAATTTTGTAAGTTTCTATAAGATCCCCTCTCAATCTTCTAAATTCTGGCGAGTACAATCCGAGTCTAACCAGTCTTTCTTCATAAGAAAGTACTGTTATCCCAGGAATCAGTCTGGTGATCCTTCTCTGTACTCCCTCTATTTCCGACTCTGGACTTAACTGGACTTGTACCTTGTCCTTTTACCACCTGGACGCCCGCAGCAACGGCTGCGGAGGGTTGAGGACCCGACCACGGGGGAATATTGAGGAGGACTGGTCGAATTGTGTGCCTTCCACCACAGTGATGAATGTTGTGCTGGATGTTTATGTTAAACCTTTATTGTGTTTATGTGTGTGTTCTTTATAATTATACCGCTGCTGACATATTCATTTCACTTGCACTTATGTGCAATGTGACATATAAACCGTATTGTATTGTATTGTATTGTTGGCAAGAATGTCTTTCCTCAGATTAGGAGACCAAAACTGTACGCATCCTTTATAAGCGCGCGGATGCGGCTACTTCGTCTATCCAGTACCCCCGTTTGCTAATCGGAAATGTAATATTCCCTCCAAGATCGAGTGCATACAGCAACACCCTGCTTACATTTACTCAATGTCCTCGCATATCATTTAGGAGACCTCAAAGTCTTTTTATTGACGTAAATCTCTTTAAAGTGCAGCCACGAACTACAACGGGAATGCAGCCGTCAACCTGCAGTCAGGAACATTCACAGACAGAGTTTAAAAGAAAGCTGTACCGTCCCCACCGATTTGGGTTTATTTCAATTGGAGTATTAGAAGCATCAAGCACATCATTCGAATAAACACAATCTTTCTATTCGGTTCTTATGAATGTTACTGGTTGTACAAATTATCCAACTTTAACAACAGGGTATTAAATTTATCGGTTGTATTAATCTACTGACCTACAATATTGTAAGTGGGTTTGATTTCAATGAACCAAACCCTTTTACATATTTTCCTCTCTGATTATCTGCCTCTGTTCCTTCCCTTATTTCACCCAATAGAAGAGAGATCGAGCAACTGTCCATGTGGTGCCAGCACAATAACCTGGTCCTCAACACCAGCAAAACCAAGGAACTGATTGTAGACTTTGGGAGGAGTAGGATGGGGAGGAAGCACCGGGGTCTGTGGGAGACCATTGGCGTAGGGCATCCGCCTTGGCCTACGCGATCTCACGGTTAATCATATATAACATATAACCATATAACAATCACAGCATGGAAACAGGCCATCTCGGCCCTACAAGTCCGTGCCGAACAACGTTTTTCCCTTAGTCCCACCTGCCTGCACTCATACCATAACCCTCCATTCCCTTCTCATCCATATGCCTATCCAATTTATTTTTAAATGATACCAATGAACCGGCCTCCACCACTTCCACTGGAAGCTCAGTCCACACCGCTACCACTCTCTGAGTAAAGAAGTTCCCCTCATATTACCCCTAAACTTCTGTCCCTTAATTCTGAAGTCATGTCCTCTTGTTTGAATCTTCCCTACTCTCAGTGGGAAAAGCTTGGCCACATCAACTCTGTCTATCCCTCTCATCATTTTAAAGACCTCTATCAAGTCCCCCCTTAACCTTCTGCGCTCCAGAGAATAAAGACCTAACTTATTGTTACAAATTGTTACAAACGTTTTTACTCCCCTTCCCATTCCCATACTGACATTTCTGCCCTGGGCCTCCTCCACTGTCACAGTGAGGCCACATGCAATATTTTCACACAGAAGGTCGTGGGGAAATGGAACAAGCTGCCAGTGGAGGTCAGTGAGGCTGGACAACAACGTGTGGACGGGCTTTAGGACCCGGGGGAGCCCGGAGCTGTGGACCCGCCGCCGCGGCTGCTGAACCCGGGTTCAATGGGGTATCGGGCGCGAAACGGCGGCGGATCTATCAATGAAAGGGGCGGGGCCCGGCTGAGGGGAGGCGGAGCTCAGCCCCGTCAATCACAGCCCTGACCAGAAAGTGGATGTCATTTGTAACCAGCTTCGGGTAAATTTCATTCCCTTAAACGAAATACACCGTGTTTCCTATCGTGAATTGTTCATTATATTAGGCTGCACAATAATATTCGTTCTATAGCAAACACTGTTATTTTATTTAACAGTCTCACGTGCAAACTTGAATTCAACTCAATGATTCAATTATACTCTATTGTCACATGTATCAAGGGACAGTGAAATTCGTTGTTTTTGCTTGTAATCCGGTAAAATACAGACCTCACCCAGGCAGTACAGAGCGAGTCGCCACGTTTCAGGCGCCGACAAAGTTGCGAAAATTTCAGTGAATTCAGCGTTATTTTCCTCTCTTGGATTATTTTGTCCAATTTAATTCCCTGCTCCCATTTACACATCCTCAATAAGACCTATACTGTCCTCGTCCGATCAACATCAACATCAATTCATTCACTCTGGTACAGCGGACTCGTAATTCTTCAAAGGTTGAGACATGCCAAACTTCCTCGGTCTTCTGAGGAAGTAGAGGCGTTTAGATGTAAAGGAGGCCACATCGAGAGAACCGAGTGCCATAGACGAGGATAGAGGAGATGCAAGTGAATCTCTGCCTCCCATGAAAGGGCTGTTTGTGTTCCTGAATGGTGGTGAGGGTCGAGGTGTAGGAACAGTGGCGCCTCCCCTGGTGGGTTGTAGGGGAAAGCGCCTGGGGGTGGGATGATGGGGTGAAAGATGAAGACCAGGGATCTCTACGCTTATTCTCTCTGGAGGGGAGGAAGGTGAGATCTGATGTGCAGATAGTGGTGGACATACAAGCGAGGACACCATCAATTGCAGTAGAGTTGAAGCCCTGTTTCCTGAAGAAAGAGGACACCTCCGATGTCTTGGAGTAGAAGACCTCTCACTGCTCCCCCTCTGTGATCCTGAACCACTCTGAGAAAGGTCTCGACCTGAAACGTCATCCATTCATTCTCTCCAGAGATGCTGCCTGTCCCACTGGGTTACTCCAGCTTTTTGTGTCTATCCTCGGTTTAAACCAGCATCTGCATTTCCTTCCTACACACCTCATCTAGAGCAATGATGTGGCAGAGATGGAGGAACTGAGAGAAGGGGATGGCATCCTCACAGGAGGCTGGGCTGGAGGAGGCACAGACTGAGTAGCTGTTGGAGTTTGTGTTGAAAGTCCCGATGTCCAAGGTAAAATGGAGCCCACAATGATCAATTGATGACTGTGGAAGAGATGATAATTATGGAACACGAATAGTAAAACTAGCGGGACGCCTATGGTCGGTAGGGGGAGAAGGAGGGAGAGGGAATGAAAGGGTTACTTGAATTTAGAGAAATCAATATGAATACCGCTGGGTTGCAAGCTGCCCAAGCGAAATATGAGGTGTTGTTCCTCACCACAAACCTGTGTCCTCTAGTTCTCGACTCCACTACTCCGGGTAAAAGACTGTGCATTCACCCTATCCATTCACCTCTTGATCCCATGCACTTCAGCCTCCGGCGCTCCAATTAATAAATCCTTCCCTGCCCAACCTCTCCCTTTCGCTCTGGCCCTCAAATCCTGGCACCATCTTCGTGAATCTACTCTGCAGTTTTTCCCAGCTCTTTATCCTGCCTTATATTGTCCCAAGCGCTACTCTCCGCTTTCATCTATATTCAGGACAGTTTAATGTGTAACTGACCCCTTCCCTGCGGTCGAGAGCGGGGGAAGAACCCTCCATAGTTTCCGCGGGTGGATTTGTCTCCTTCCTTTAAAATGGTCGTAACGATGGTGACCCTCGGGTCCTGTGGCCGGCGCTCCTCTTCCCAGAGGAAGGCAGACATTGATGGTGAAATTCACCAGCGGCTTCAGTGCACCTGCACAACCTTTGGCCGTCTGAGGAGAAGAGTGTTTGAAGATCAGGACACAATTCGCAAGTCCTCGATCATTTTGTCACACACTTTCTGTCTTTCATCTCTGGACTTTGTCCACCCGTCTGCCGATCAACTCCCCCCTCTCCCCCTCAACTGTGTCAACCTATTACCAGCCAGGCTTTGTCCTGCCCCTTCCTTCCATCGTTCTTCCATCTCCCACCCACCGCCCGTACAATCAGTCTGAAGAAGGGTCCAGACCCGAAACATCACCTGTCCATGTTCTCCAGAGGTGCTACTTGACCAGCAGAGTTAATCCAGCACTTTGTGCATTTTTGTTGTGAAGCAGCATCTGCAGTTCCATGTTTCTGCATCTTCACACTGAACACTTGCAGCCGAATTACATTCATTCCCCGAGACGGCTGCGTGCGCAGTGTCAGCAGTTTCAGCGATTGGGAATGCGTTTTAAACCAGGAAGTGGATGGTTAAAATCAAATGTTAAAATGGCTTCGAATGAGCAGGTCGAGAGTTGGACCGAGGAGGCAAGTTGTCCCATCTGCCTGGATTTCTTCACCGATCCGGTGTCACTGGAGTGCGGGCACATCTTCTGCCGCTCATGCATCACACAGAGTTGGGACAGGGAGGGGAGAAACTCCTGCCCGGAATGTAGAGAGGAATTTACAGACGCACCCTCAGGGTTAGTCGGGCCTTGGCGAGACTGTCTGAAAGAGCTCGAACTCTGAGCCTGAATCGGACAGAAAAGGCAAGTAAACTTCAGTGCGAGGAACATCAGGAAGAACTGAAACTGTTTTGTGAAACTGACAAGAAGCTGATCTGTGTGATTTGTGCAGCCGGGCGGGAACACAAGTCTCACAGCTTCACGCTGATAGCAGAAGCTGCTGAATTCTACAAGGTAAAAGCAAATCGATGATGATCACATCATTGTTTAATTCCATGTTTATTGTCTAACACTTTTATTCTCTGATTTTCAAACATAATCCCAGGATCAGGCGAAATCTTCCATCCAGTCTCTCACAAAAAAGCAATCAGAGATCCAGCGAAAGGAGCAGCAACAGAAACAGAAGATTTCTGGAGTTCTGGTGAGACTTTTAAATTTCGATTTCCTGATCTTGTGTGGATTTGATCCCTGCGATGCGTGTAATAATAGGGCAGCGCAGTGACACAAGTAATGCTGTTGCCTCCTAGTTCTGGTGAGCGGGTTCGATCCTGACCTCGGGTGCTGCCCGTGTGGTTCACGCCTTCTCCCTGTGACCGCGTCGGATTCCTTCCACGTCCCCAATACACGCTGGTTCAATGGTCAATCGGTGACTGTTATAATCCCTGGGAAAGTGGGTGGTGGACGGATAAATGGGAATTAAAGGGGACGTGAAAGGGAAAGGGCAGCAGGGAATTGGATGAGGAAAATGGGATCGGTGGGATAATGGGATTACTCCCATGGCATTTCAGAAGTATTTAGACAAACTATTGAATTCTCTAGATAACCAGTTATCTATTCAATGGAAGTAAATGGGATTGGCGAGGATCCGTACAGTGGCCAGTATAGATATAGTGGGCGGAATGACCTATTCCTGCACTCTATGACCGGATAATAATTGGCCAAATAATACATTCCATACCATCAGGAAACACAATCAGTGACATTATATGTTGTTCTTCACCTTTTATTTCACAGTTACAGTCACACAACCTTCATTCACATATCACATCCCAGTTTGCTGAACTGCACCAGATTCTGATTGAGAAAGAGCAGCGCACACTGGCAGATATCCGGGAGGAAGAGGTGAAGATTGTGAATACAATGCAGAAAAATCTTGGAGAGATTCAAAAGAATTTAAATTCCATTTACAACGAAGTCAAAAAGTCACAGGAACTACTGGATCTAAAAGACAACGTGTTATTTGTGAAGGTGAGGGGTTACACTACAGTTTTGGTGAGGTGAAAGTGCACATTCACAAAATGGTGGGTGACAATTGTGAAATAAATGCCACATTTACCAGTGATTCAGGACTGGGTCAATCTTCCCTCTGTCCCAGCAATGTGCTGCTGTTGTTCCAAACTAAATGGCTTCCCTCATAATCTATGGGAGCTCAGCACTGCCTACAAACGCCTTGGGAAAGAGTTGCTGTGATCTTGTCAATGAGAGTTGGGAAAGGGGAATTATCAGAGGCTTGTAGCAATCTATGTGAAATTTCCAAAGTCGTGACGAGAAAAGTTCATCTCAGTTAATTGTGATTTGTGTTTTATTTCTTGCAGGAGGAAGCTGGTTGCAAGATGAGGTAGGACATGCTCCGGACTGAAACACTGTATGTTTTTGTAGAACATCTCAAAAACATAATGATGCTCGATTTATATACAGTCATTAAATATTTGCAGGGTTCATGATGAAGCCAAACCACTGTTGGTCGTAGATGGAGTCTTGTCAATCGAAATATTTGATAGCCCTTTTCTGCTCAACACTGTATTGAAAGAAACAATTGATGTCATCAAGCAAGGTAAATGTTCTTCTATTGTTGTTGTTTGATATCTTTATGTAATACTTTGATGCAAAGGTCGATGTGATGAATGGATTGAAGGGAAATTGAAATATTGTTCTCAGACAAATTCATCTATGCTGGGAAGCATCACAGAGTCAGAGAGGGATGCAGCACAGAAACAGGCCCTTTGACTGCACTTGCCCATGCCGACCAAGTAGCCCAACCAACCAAGCCAGACATGTCTGCGTCTGGCCCATATCCTTCTGTCTTTCCTGTCCACCTACCTGCCCAAGTGTCTCTTAAATATCGTAATTGTACCTCCTCGACCACTTCCTGCAAGCTCTACTAATAAACAAACCTTCCAGACCCGATTGAATCCTTGTAAATCTTCTTGCACCCTTTCCAGTTTACTAATACCCTCATTGTGTCAAACCCTGCATTTAATATTCTGGCCTGTGTGACAAACACATTCTTCACCACCCTGCCTGTCACTGTTGCATCTTCCATGGCACTGTGTACCTGCAGCCTGAAATCTCTCAGTTCTATAAAGTTCCCCGTTTACTGTGTATGTCCTGCCCTGGTTTGTCTCAGCAAAGTGCATCACCTCACCTTCACATGAATAAATCCCACCTGCCATTCCTGAGCCCATTGGCCAGTTCACAGGGATCCCATTTACTCTCAGATAACCTTCTTCACTCTCCACAATGTCACCAATTTTAGTCCCATCTGCAAACTGACTAACCGTGCAACCTACATACACACCCAAACGTGTATATAAATAAGGAACAACAGTGGACTCTGTCTCCAGTCTGATAAACAACCCTCTACCAACATCATCTGTCTGCGACCTTGAGGTAAATGTTGTATTCCATCGGTTAGTTCACCCCGGATACCATGAGATCCAACCTTCCAGAGCGGCCTCTCATGCAGTGTGTAGAAGTTGCATCTCTCAGAGGGCAGTGAATATTTGCCCAAGATGATGGTAAAAGGCTGAGTTATTGGATATGTGCAACTTGGCTACAAATACATTTTTTATTGAACAAATATTTAAGATTATGGGAAACTCACACAGAAGAGGAATTAGTGGCAGCTTAGATTAGTCATGATCACATTGAATGGAGGGAGCAAGCCTGAGGAACGGATCCTAATCCTGCTCCTGTTTTCTTGTGTTCCTATGCTCCTGTGTACCGATAAATAGACAGACTTGACACAGAGGAAATGCAGCAACGATTAACGATACTTGTTCCTGGGACAATGAGTTTGCTGTGCGGGGTGAGATTGAGTAGACTAGGCCTGTGTATTCGAGAGTTCGGATGTATAGGAGGAAATCTCAGTGAAACACAAAGTTCTTACATGGCTCAGTGGGCTGGATGCGGGGAGGATGTTTCCTCTGCCTGAGGGGTCTGGAGAACGGGCACCCTCTCAGAATGTGGGCTGCACCATGTAGGACATAGATAAGGAGACATTACTGCACGCAGAGACTGGGGAACCTTTGGAATTCCCTGCACGAGTGGCTGTGGTGACTCAGTCATTCAGTGCTCATGGAGCTGAGGTCCATGGTTGTACATTACAGAATCCGACCCTTCGGCCCATCATGCCCATGTCCACCTATTTCCCAGCTTTACTAATCGATTTGCCCAGATTACATTGGTATTCTTCCTCACCTCACCTAGATAAGTGCCTCAAATATAATGAGTAAATATCACCACCGCCTCCTCTGTAGCATGTTCCAGATATCGCCCACTCTCAGTGTAAAGAAAACTTACTACTCAGATCCACTTTAAAATTCCTTGCTCTCAAGGTAAACCTGCACTCTTGATTTGATATCCCTGCTGCAGCACCGATCTCTGCTGCACTCCACCAGTCACAGACCTCCAAGCAGAAAACTCATCCTTCCACCGCTACCTTCTACCTCCAACCACCAAGCCAATTGTGGATCCATTTCACCAGCTCGACTTGGATCCCACCTGCCTTCACTTTCTGGACCAGCCTTACATGCGCAACATTGACAAGTCCCTCAGTGAAGTTCATATGTTGGTTCACAATGAGATCAGTGTCTTCTTGGTTGTACACACCCATCAAATCCATCCGTGAATCCCCTCTCTTTCAGCGACGTTACAACCACAAGTCTCCACCCATTCTGTCCAACACCCGATCATTCAACCTCTGCTTCCTTCCATGGTCCAAGCCACCCCTCCCTCTCTCTCACCCTCCACTCAAAGAAACGGAGGCAGGTCCGCTAGCCCCTCATGTCTCCCCCTCCCATTCACTATGATCATGGCGACTCCACCCCACACCTTTACCTCCTCTTTAACAACCTCAAACTACCACTCACCTCAATATCCTCTTGCTCCGATCTGCCTCCATATTTGAATAGCCCACTTCATTTCTCCATCCCCACTGCAATCTCGCAATCCTCCTCACTCTCTGTACAATGAGATCCTCCATGTCCACCCTCCCCCACCCCACGAAATTCCCCTCTCCTTCCCTGGATAAAAACTCCGGGAAAGTTGTCTGTTGTCCACCGGATGTGGTTGTGGGTGAAACCCCGGGCAAGGCGTCAGTTGTCCGCCCGCCTGTGCCCGAGTCTCCCTCCGACCCCCGACCCCCGGGGACTCTCTGATTCTCTGCTTCTCCCCCCAGTCTCCGTCACCCTGGATGTGGAAACAGCGCATGCGCAGCTCGAGGTGTCTGAGGATCGGAAGAGGGTGAGATGGATCCGGATACGGAGGAGTCTCCCTGACACCTGGAAGAGGTTTACAGACTGGGCATGTGTGCTGGGATCGGAGGGATTCACATCGGGGAGACATTACTGGGAGGTGGAGGTGGCGGGGAGTCAGTGGTGGAGTGTGGGAGTCGCTGCAGAGTCTGTGGAGAGGAGGAGACGGGTAACACTGACCCCGGAGACTGGGTTCTGGAGCATCAGGCGAGAGTGGGGTGACCAGTTTGATGCACTCACCTCCCCTCCATCCCCTCTCCCCGCCCGTCCCATCTCCGGGAGGGTGGGAGTTTATCTCAGTTACGAGTCCGGGACAGTTTCATTTTACGACGCGGACACCAAGTCCCATCTCCACACCTTCACTGGGAATACATTCATGGAGAAGCTTTATCCTTTTTTCGAGACTTCGGCGGCATTACCCTTTCTGTTTCGGGTTGGAAACTGGCTGACAATCTGCTCCGGTCCCGCTCCGGGTGTGTAAAAGGGTCGGGTCCCGGGACCGGCGTCAGGAGCTGGGCTCAGGGGCTGTGGGGCAGAAACCCGGTGGACAACAGGTCAGCGCTGAACGGCTCTCATTGAAACCCCAAATTCCGCGTCGTGAAACCCCAGTGAGCGCGGAAATAAAACCAGGGGGAATGTAAATGTGAGAAGAGTGAAATAAACAGCAACTGAAATCAGAGCTGTCTGTCGATCCGTTTATTTCAACGCGTTAACTGCGTCACTTCTTGGTTCCGCCACTAGACGGCAGCAAAGCCACGTGGTGCGACCACAGACCAGCTGTATCTTTGAGAAGTAACTTTGACAATTGCAGAAACAGCGGAAATCTGATTTAATAAGTGACTTTTGTGACCTGTTACCACACCTGCGGCCCAAGCATGACCTAAAAGGGTTTTAAAATGTGAATAAAAGCAGAAATTGTCCCAAATGTTCAGCAGGTCAGGCAGCATCTGCACGGTGAAACAAACCTTAAATTTCAGATCTAATACTGATGACGAATGGTGTCTCCATTTGGATTTTCAGCATCTGTGTTTTGTTTTAGTTTTTCCAGTTGAATGGGTGATTGGAATGTGAGTCTGACCATAAACTGCCAACAAAAAAACAGAAAACGTTGTGGGCATTCAGCAGTTTGGGCAATATACAGTGTCTGGAAAGGGTTAATATTTCTGAGGTACTGTGGAGCTGCGGGTGGAGCCGCTGTCTCACAGGGCCAGAGACCAGGGTTCGATTCTGTCTGTTCGGAGTTTGCGCGTTCTCCCCGTGACCACATGGGTTTCCTCCAGGTGCCCCGGGTTTCTCCCACATCCAAAAGACATGTGGGTTTGTTGGTTAATTGTCCTTTGTAAATTTTCTTTGTGTGTAGGGAGAGCTGCGACATTTAGCACAGTGCCATCTGCTTATAATGTGCATTGGAACAGTGGGCTGTGGCTCAGACTGAACCACGCCTGGACTATTGCAATGTTCTTGATGTATTCTGTGCCAAATCATGCCATGGGACGTGGAGTTGTTTCTAGAAAATACTACACTAAGTGGGACCCGTTGGGTCCCGGCCTCACACGGGAGGGCTGGATACCCAACACAATATTCCACCTCTGCAGCAATTCCAATATTTCAGAAGTGATAAATCTGGCTGTATTTTTTTAAATAAATCGCCCATGGTTCTCAAGTGGGTTTTTACGTACAAAATGAAAATGCATCTGAAGAAAAATTTACAGCCAGATTTATCACTTCTGAGAATTTTTAGATACCAAAGGAATCAAGAAAAAACACGAATAATGCATTACTGTTGATGAAATGCAGTGAGCAAACACGATAATTCCAATATTTTCAATTACGATATCTGCACAGCCAATCTTTACCAAGCACTTTAGCTGCTGTTGTCCCTTCAATTCTCGCTTCTCTTTACCTACATTACATTTCACGTTTGGAATTCTAATGTTGGGTACATGTCTCTCACACTTACCCCAACTTCCACAATTTTTTTCAGAGCACAAATTCAACATTTTGGCGGTTTTTAACAGATAGGAAAGTACGCGTTTCTTGCATTAATAATATATACTGGAAGTGACGGATGTCTTCAGATGGTTTGAGCGGCTCCGTGCGTCAAGTCCTATTACCTTGTGACCTTACGTGCAACCCCCTATTCACACACTCACGCAAACACACATATATATTCTCACACACATATATATATATTCACACACACACACATACATATTCACACATACACACATATATATACACATACATATTCACACACACACACATTCACTCACACACACACACACACACATAATAATCACACACACACACACACACACACACACACACACACACACACACACACACACACACACACACACACACACACACACACACACACACACACACACACACACACGTCTCTGTACAGTTCTTGCCTGCCTGCCAGTCCATTGTGGCCTCTCTCTCTCTGTGTCTCTTTCGCGCGCTTTGTCGCTACCGGCGCCATTGCCAGCAGCTTCAACGATAGTTTGTGGAGGCGGTGGGGGGGCTTACATAATCGGCTCTAAACTGTGCACATATAGATAGACAAATATACAAATGCTTTTTATTTTCAATTCACAGTTAAAACACAATATAGATAGACAAATATATAAATGCAAATGATTTTTATTTTCAATTCACAGTTCAAACACAATATAGATAGTAGACAAATATACAAACTCTTTCCAACAAAATGCCAAGAAACCTCAGAGCATGGTGAATAACATACATATCAATTGGCTGAAAAAGCACTCACCTGGGAGCAGAGCTGCAGCTCAGAGAGCCGTGACCCTTTCACTTCAGGGCCGGCAAGAAAGTGAGTTGAAGCGGGACGCTTCTGGGTTTATAGCTCCTCCCCCCCCCCCCCCCCTCCCCTGCCGCCAGCGGGGGCAGCAGAGAGAATGGGGAATGATGTAAAAACATTAATATCTCGGTCATATTTCATCGAGGGGAAAAATCCTCGGCACACATGCGGCAGAGGGGGGCTGTGAGGGAGGTGGCCAAAAATGACGGCCGTAGGTGGCGGCGGTCTCTCGGAAATCGCAGCACAGATCGGGAAAAGCGGTCAAGAACTGAGTTTTAGTAATATAGACTAGACTAAGTGGGACCCGTTGGGTCCCGGCATCACACGGGAGGGCTGGATACCCAACACAATATTCCACCTCTGCAGCAATTCCAATATTGCTGGCCAGTGGGAAGGGCGCTTTCTGTTGCGCTAGTATGAGTGTTGTGGACCGAAGGTACTGATTTCCAGAGGGCTAGTATGGAGTTTGTGGGCCGAATGGAATTTTGGGGTGGCAGCTCAGTCACTAAGGCCTGGCAGTACAACCACTCGGACCTGGCAGGCTGGCGGCTGAGAAACTGCCAGAAATTGTGCCCAAAACAGGTGACAGAGTAAGAGAGAGGAGGGGGAGAGGGTGGACTGAATGGATTATTGGGCTGGCAGTTCACTAACTCACGGTCCGTGGGCTGGCAGTGCAGTCACTCACGCCTGGTACGCTGGCAGTTCACTCAGTCATCCCACCTACCTTCACCCCCCCCCCCAACTCTGCTCGTTCCCATTCCCCTCCCACCCACACATTCAGTGCATCTCTAAACAACCTCCCCCCCATGCACTCTTAGTGGCTCTCCCACAGAGCAGCCATTCCTGCCTATTAGGTTCTATTGTGATGAAGAACACACAGCATTAAACGTGCAACAAGGTTTTATTAAAGTTTAAAATGTAAATTACCCTTAAAATATAAGAACAATTTAAATTTTAAAAATGAGATTTATTAAGTTTTTACTTGTTGTGTCTTGTTGCGTCTTGTTGTGTTCTGCTGCTCACTGCCTCTTAATGATTATTTTCTGTTGATAAAAGGAGACAATTTTAATATAAAGTCAGCGGTCAAATTTTAAGAAGGAAAATCTGAGAATATCTCAGAAGTCATCATTCAACGAAGCACGCTATTAATGACAACATTATTGGGCGATGTTCCATCCTTCAGGCAACCTTTGACATTTCCCTTCATCTTTCTGTTGAGCTAGTATGTTGGGCCACATGTACTTGTTTCCAGAGGGCTAGTATGGAATTTGTGGGCGGAATGGATTTTTGGGCTGGCAGCTCAGTCACTGAGGCCTGTACTGGCAAGGGGAGGGGCACCAAAATGCTTAGCGTTGCTGAAGACATCTGGAAGGGTTCTGTCCACAACTTCAAAGCATTCTCTCCCAATCATTCATCCCAAACAATGACTTTCACTTGCCTCGTGAAATGTGCCGTTTACGAGTTCCTCTCGATGTTGCACAATGTATCCTCGGCCAGTTGGATGGGTATCTTGCATCGAGAATGTGTAGTTCTTCCACCAGGCAGAAATGTAGCTGCTATACCAGAGGATACTACAGCAATAGCCACATCACCTTGACCTCTTACATTTCCTTACATGATGTTGAAAAAGCAGCCTAATGACAATTTCAGTTGTTAATGAACACTGAAGATTTTGTGCAAAACATTTTTTGAGGTGTGGGCTGTCGGGGTGGGGGTGGTAAACATCGTGCAGCCAAGGGAGGGGCACAGCTTCAGGTGGGGGTTCTCGTGAGCTGATGAGAAATGGGGGGGGGGGGCTCTTGCAGGGGATGAGGGCAGCTTCACTGACTCACACGGCTTGTGGACTGACTGATGCCCGACTTCTGGAGTCACGTCCGACTTCTGTAAACTGTAAACGGTAACATCTACATTGAGGAACAGCTTCTTCCTGACAGCCATCACGCAAATAAGCTCTGAACTACGAAATACTATATTATTTCACACACACATATATATTCAGATGTACTTACACACATATGCACACACACTCATATAATCATGCACACACACTCACACGCACACAAACATATTCACTCACACACATATTCAGACACACACACACATATTCACACTCACATATACATATATACATACGCACATATTCTCGCACACACATATTCACACACACACACACACATATTTACTCACACATATACACACACACCCGCACATATTCACACACATACACACGCACACATAATCACAGAAATATTCACACACACACACATATTCACACACACATACGCACACATATTCACACACAACTACATATTCACACACACATATTCACACACACATATAGTCACACGCACAGTCACACACATCTATTCACACACACGCACATATATATTCACACACACACACACACATATATTCACACACACACACACACACATATAGACAGATTTCACCACACTCGGGCCACACACACACACACACACACAGGGAGGTTTCACGGCAGTCGGGCCACCAAATGGATTACACGCGATGTGCTGTAGGTAGACACTTACCATTGTTTCCAACTCCATCTTCCAGGGAGATGCTAACCGATTTCGTTGTCTCTGTACTGTACACTGACAATGACAATCAAAGTTGAATCTTAATCGTAACGGGCCCGTTAAAACCCGCTGAAAATGCACACACACACATATATATATATATATATATTCACACATATATATATTCACACACACACACACACACACATATATATATACACACACATATATATATTCACACACATATATATTCACACACACATATATATATATATTCACACATATATATATTCTCACACACGCACACGCACACAAACACATTCACACAACACCAAAATACACTGTGTAAAACGAATATTCAAATCCTGCTATAAAGCCTTTTGCTAAAACAAAATGCTGCTTTTGAATAACGTCCAACAAACACAGACTTACCATAGAGAAAGCAGCCGAATATTTGAACGAATCTTCAAATCAAACACTTTATTCGTGCTTTATCCGCCTGAAAACGGTTGCAACAAATCCATTTCATTTCCATTAACATTTCAAAGACAATACAGACATCAAGCTTTAGTCACCTGAAATCGGTTGCATCCATTTTAAAACCCAAGAGAAACAAATTTGCAAACGTTTTCCATCAAATGCATTTTATTTTCAATACACATTCATTTCAAAGACAATATAGATAGACACATTTACCAATGCATTTCATGTTCAATACACATTCATTTCTAAGACAATATGGACAAATTTGCAAACTCTTTCCAACAAAATGCCAAGAAACTTCAGACCATGGTGAATGGTGAACAACATACATATCAATTGACTGAAAAAGCACATGGAGGGCACTCACCTTGGCGTAGAGCTGCAGCTCAGAGAGCCGTGACCCTTTCACTTCGTGGTCCGGCAGAAAATGATTGAAGCAGGCCACTTCCGGGTTATATAGTCCCTCCCTCCCCCCTGCTGCCAGCGGGGGCAGTAGAGAGAATGGGGAATTTTGTAAAAACATTAATATCTCTGTCATATTTCATCGACGGGAAAAATCCTCGGCACACATACGGGGGCTCTGAGCGAGGTGGCCAAAAATGATGGCCGTAGGTGGCGACGTTCTCTCGGAAATCGCAGCAAAGATCGCCGAAAGCGGTCAAGAACAGAGTTTTAGTAATATAAATAACGATTTTTAATAATGGTATCGAATTAGCGATTCGCATACGGCAGTGCCTTGGTTGCCAATTCTTATAAAAAGTTATGTATTTTTATTTTGTTTTGCACTATATTTAACAGTCGCTTCAAACGTTTTCACATTCTCCGCAACGTTAAATGTTTGTATTATCCACACACGTTGCTTCATATATTATTGTTTTCAGGGCTATATTAGAAGATATACGTCACAACCTCTTGGTGTAACGAACAACCAATTACCATGAGGTGCCGCATTAAAGGCACATACATCGTGTTTTTATTGCTCCTGAAAGATGTTTCATGTGTTGTCGATAGTATGTTGTGAAACATCCGTGTACCGGTTACCAATTTAGCAGTGATCGGTGGCATGAAACAAACAGCCTAATTAATGGGACAGTGACCCTCGAGAATTTTCTGAAGTATAAGTAACAGTTATATTTGAAATCATAATATTTGTGTGCCCGTCGAACTGACGAGAAAACTACCTTCGCTCGCGATATGAGACAGTCGGTTATCCTGCAGACGGAGAGTATTTGCAATCCTATTCTTGCAATCATTGGAGTTCCTGGTAAGTGAGCCAGATAATGGTTTTATCGAAGTGTCTGGACCCCGAATGTCACCCATTCCTTGTCTCCAGAGATGCTGCCTGTCCCGCTGTGTTACTCCAGCATGTTGTGTCTCACAGTGGTTTTATAGATACATATATATTGACATGCTTGACTGAGGATGTTAAACAAGAGCAAATATATCTAAAACGATTACAGTTGCTGCCCAAAATGAATGGCAGCAACCTAATACTGTAAAATAATGATTTATTATCGGTACCTTGTCTGAAGTACTGTGTCTGCATCTTGATTGTTGTGGGTCAACAATCAAGTGAGGATTGCTGGACCTCCTCTGACGGTAAAATTACATGATCATATCGTTCCAATTGCCCATGCAATGTACTAACAGATTTATGAACCGTGATTTTGGGAGTAATTATAATTTTAATCTATAGCCGGACTTATTTATCAGTGGGTGCTATTGCAACAGACGAGGGTAGTTATAAACAACGCAAAATATATATTTTTTAAAAACACCCCACCAGAATAAGATAACATGGTGAAGGTGAGTAGCATTTACATTTCAGGAAGATTTAATTTTTTAACCTCTGAAGAAGCCTGTTGTTTTGAGATTGTTCCACCAGATTTAATCGTCAACAAATATATTTTTGCTGCTGAGAGGGGATTGAAATGTTGTGGATGTATTGGTAGACTAAGAATGATTGTACAGCGGAGATTGTGGGCAATTCCGATGTTTAATTGGTAGCTCATTGCGTAGCGTGGCACGGCTTTCAAGGAATTCTACATTGTAAGGGACAGAAGGGACAGAAGTTTAGGGGTAACATGAGGGGGAACTTCTTTACTCAGAGAGTGGTAGCGGTGTGGAATGAGCTTCCAGTGGAAGTGGTGGCGGCAGGTTCGTTGATAACATTTAAAAATAAATTGGATAGGCATATGGATGAGAAGGGAATGGAGGGTTATGGTATGAGTGCAGGCAGGTGGGATTAAGGGGAAAAAAAGTTGTTCGGCACGGGCTTGTAGGGCCGAGATGGCCTGCTTCCGTGCTGTAATTGCTATATGGTGATATCTTTATTGTCATTTCCTGAGTATTCACATACCCAGAGGAATAAAAAAAAACGTTGCTCAACTAGTGTCCATTTAGTGTTCATTAAAAATAAATAGAAATAAAAATACATATATCATTCAACAGGCGTTCCAATCGGCAGCGGCACGACAGTGGCTCTGCTGCAGTGTGTCCAGGTTGGTGGTTGGTGCGCGATACTTTGGCAGGGGGCAAAGTCCGTTTCGCAGTCTTATAGCCTGCGGGAAGAAGCTGAGGAGCATCCTGCTGGTTTTGCAGCTAATGCTCCTGTACCTCTTTCCAGATGGCAGGATGGAGAAAATGTGATGCGATGGGTGGTAGGGGTCTTTGATGATGGAGATGGCTCTGCTGATACATCTCTTCCTGTATTTGTCCAGCAGGAAAGGGAGTGGAGCACCAATAATCCTGCTGGCGGTCTTCACAATCCTGTTTAGTTGGTGCCGTTCGTACGCCTTGCAGCTCCCGAACCAGGAAGTGATGCCGTAGGTCAATGTGCTCTCGATTGTCCCCCTATAAAAAGTCCGTAGGTGTGTAGTGGGGAAACCTGCTTTACGTAGTCTTCGGAGAGGGTGTAGTCGCTGCTGTGCTCTCTTGGCCAGTGCTGTGGTGTTGGCCGTGGACGTCAGGTCATCTGACAGGTGTAGTCCTAGGAACTTCACGCTGCTGACTCTTTCCACATCAGCTCCATCGATGCGCAGAGGTGTATGGTGTTGTTTTCCCGCCCTCCTGAAGTCAACCACCATCTCCGTTGTTTTTCCCACGTTGAGAATGAGGTTGTTGGATTTTGCACCCATCCTATGACAGCAGCTCCATCCCTCCTTTTCCTGTACGCCGACTCATCATTGTCACTGATGGAGACCCACCACTGTTGTGTCAGCCGCGAACTTGTTGTGAAGTTGTTGTGAGTCAGTAGAGGTGTGTGGCAGCAGACTCAACAGCACAGGAAGGTGGCTTAGGACACAGCCTTGGGGTGAGCGGAGATGCAGGAAACTACTGCAGAGGGATGGCCCTACCGCACAGGCAAATTATCGATGGGAACTTGCCTTATTTATTCATATTATTTGTCACCAAAACGTGGCGTTGCTGTTGAAACGGCCACCTTACAGGGCTGAGCTGACAGATAGTTTTTGCAACAAACCCATTAGGACTAACAGTAGCCAGAACGCGAGTAGGTAGTTCATCCTGTTGGCACCGTTATAGTTTTTACATATTGTAGATCACTAATATGGGAATGCAAATCTCTCCTAAAACACCAACTATCGACCATTAACTTGCGAGGTTACCACTTATGCGGCGGTTTTGTCCGCCTAAGAATGAGTGAAGAACTGAATACCAGGCAAAGGCTACGTGGCAGGACACATACTCGTTAGTGTACGAGGAGAGTTGGATGGAGCACTTCACGTAGCCATTAACCACGATCAGCTGCGAGGGGAGCGGCGGTAAAAAGGCGAGTATACCTATGTGAGGACGAATATGGAGTCGAGCGCAGAGGGTCGGGATAACACAACGTGTGCCAAAGAATATCCATTCTAAGAGGAGGTCAAAAAACCTTATCATATGTGCTGATGCTGCTCTGAGAATATACACAGGCACTAACTTTCTCACTGCAAGGAGGTGGCTTCCGTCACGTACATGCAATCGCTTCTCTGAACGGCGTGCAAGGGCAACGGTTCCTACATAACTGTGTTCCCGCGGAGACTGTCCGACGTCCACCACACACTCACTGGAGTGCCGCGGCAGGAAATAGGCACCCATGGGGCTAGGCTCTCGTAATGTATTTCGGAACAGGGGCGCCCCCCCCACAGACGGAGAAGATAAGCCGGGGGCAAGTTCTTTCCCTGCCGCGTAGTTTTGGTCGTAACAAGTTTTAGGGCGATCAACTAGTCCACTTAGCTGAGTTCTTGAATGAGACAATGGCGAATTAGGGGGGGCGGCGCCCAGACTTTTTAGTGGAGATACCGAAGATGAACCAAGGATCATAAAGAATGATAAAAGTCTACCTGCTAGCCGCGGTGAAAACCATGATTTTGCTTCCGCTCTGGGGAGTTTCACCAGGAGGGCATTAGCTAGACATATTTTGAACAAGATAGTGATTGGGGTGCGGGCGGGTATATACTCCACCTCGCGTTGGAAGAAGCAAGAACTATTTAATAATAACTAGATTGTCAAGAACCATAGCCAGAACAATTTTCAGCGGAAGGAGGGTGTTTGACATTACTCCCTGGTTCGATGAACAGTCACAATTTTTCCAATCGAACTGAGTCGTTGTAAATGTCCCCCATCGGCTCTTGCAACCGACTCACACGAATATTTTTCGACTGGGGAATGATTATTACTTGTGCATGGCACATAACTAGACACCCACGGTGTATACACCCATCACACACACCGGGCTCTGCACGACAACAACACACGTACCAACCCTCCTACCCCCCACACACCACACACACCACGCGCACACACACACACTAACAACAACGACCACATAACGGAACACTT
>NW_026575578.1:0-41580 GCF_028641065.1 Leucoraja erinaceus
TGGATAAGAGACCCAGCCTTCGCAACCCCTCCCCATAGCTCACACCCTCTAGTCCTGCCAACATCCTCGTAAATCCCTTCTGACCCTTTCAAGCTTGACTATATCTTTCCTATAACATGATGCCCAGAACTGAACACAATATTTTAAATGCACTCACCAACGTCTTATACAACTGCAACATCTCACAACTTCTATACTCAATAGTCTGACTGATGTAGATCAAAGTGCCAAAAGCCTTTATGACCACGTTATCTATTTGCGACATGATCTTCAAGAAACCATGCACCTGTACGCCTAGATCCCTCTGCTCTACAACACTACCCAGAGGCCTACCATTTACTGTGTAGGTCCTGCCCTTGTTTGACGTCCCAAAAAGCAACACCTCACACTTTTCTGTATTAAATTCCATCAACAGTTCCTCCGCCCACCTGGCCAATCGATCCAGATCCTGCTGCAATTGTTCACAACCATCTTCACTATCTGCAAAATCACTCACTTTTATATCATCATCAAACTTGCTAATCTTGCCCTGTATGTTCTCATCCAAATCATTGATGTAGATAACAAACAGTAACGGCCCCAGCACCGAAACCTGAAGCACATCACTAGTCACAGGCCTCCAGTCTGAGAAGCAACCTTCCACCATCACCCTCTGCTTCCTTCCATGGAGCCAATTTGCTATCCATTCAGCTATCTCTCCTTGGATCCCATGCAATCTAACCTTCCAGAGCAGCCAACAATGCGGAAACTTGTCGAATGCCAAACTGAAATCTATGTACACAACATCTACAGGTCAATATGCAATAGGTGCAGGAGTAGCCCATTCGGCCCTTCGAGCCAGCATCATCATACAATGTGATCACGGCTGATCATCCCCAATCAGTACCCTGTTCCTGCCTTCTCCCCATATCCCCTGACTCCGATATCTATAAGAACCCTATCTAGCTCTCTCTTGAAAGCATCCAGAGAAGCGGACTCCACCGCCCTCTGAGACAGAGAATTCCACAGACTCACAACTCTCTGTGAGAAAAAATGTTTCCTTATCTCCGTTCTAAATGGCCGACCCCTTATTCTTAAATTGTGGCCTCTGGTTCTGGGCTCCCCCGGCATTGGGAATATGTTTACTGCCTCTAGCGTGTCCAAACCCTTAATAATCTTACATGTTTCAATAAGATCCCCTCTCATTCTTCTAAATTCCAGAGTATACACGCCCAGCCGCTCCACTGTCTCAGCATATGACAGTCCCGCCATCCCGGGAATTAACCTTGTAAACCTACGCTGCACTCCCTCAATAGGAAGAATGTCCTTCCTCAAATGATGGGACCAAAACTGCACCATCTGTAATCAGCCCTTGCCCGACCAAATACCTGTTTCACACCCATCAGAATACTCTCCAGTAATTTACCAACTACGGATCTTAAACTCACCGGCCTATATAGTTCCCAGCATTGTCCCTGCAGCCCGTCTTGAAACGTATCTGTCAACTAAACACAAATCTCTAAACCAAGGAGAAGTGAGGAGGAGAGACAGGGAGCGGGAGAGAGACACACAGACAGAGAGAGAGAGACGGAGGGAGACAGTGAGCAATAATGTCACACACAGAAACACACACACTCACTCACTGACACACACACACACACACACACAGACTCACACACACACACACACACAGACACAAACTCGCAAAAAACACAGACACAAACAAACACACACACAGACAACACACACAGAACACACTAACACTACGACACTCTCACACGACACACGACACACACACACTCACACACAGACACACACACACACACACACACACACACACACACACACACACACACACTCACACACACACAGACACACACACACACACACACACACAGACACAGAAAAACACACACACGCAAACACTCACACACAGACACACACACAGACACACACCTACACACAGTCACACACACACAGACACATACATAAATACACACAGAGAACATATCCACTGCGGGAAGGAAGGGAGCGCCGCACTGCAGGAGGGGACAGAACGGGGAGAGGAGGGACAATATGAGTCTGTACCTGTGGGAGACACTTTACAGAGACCTATGTCCATATGTCACTGTGTCAACGTGTGTCTCTCTCACACGCACATACTGTATACAGAAAACCACTCTCCACGTCACTCCCCCACTCGCTCTACCCTCTCTCTCCGTTTCTCTTCCCCTATCTCACTGTCCCCCTCTTCCCTCATCTCTCGCCATCTCTCTCTCCCAATCTCTGCCCACCTCTCACCCTCCCCTTCGCTCTCCCCCTCTCGCCTTCTCTTCCCCTATCTCTCTTTCCCCTCTTCCCCTCCCAATCTTTCCCCTTTTTTTCCCCCTCTCTCTCTTTCTCCCCCTCTCTCTCCCCCTCACAAACACCCTCTCACAGGCCTTATCCGTGAGTCAAGATATGATACCCGACAACTCATGGGACTGCAGTCTTTCTATCGATCGATTATTAAAAGTTTCCAGAGAAGGGGAATTTAAAAATCCACAAACAGCATCTAAAGTAACCCCCTCCCTTGAAGGGAAATCATATCTAAACGTGGGGGAGATTACGTGTATAGATGATATTAATAAGTGCGGCGCTCCCTCATGTGACCTCTCCTCCCGCAATGCGGCGCTTCCCCCTCTCCCCTCCACTCCCTTGCTGCAGTGAGGCGCTCCCTCATCTCCCCTCCCTTAGTGCGACGCTCCCTCCTCTCCCCTCCCCTCCATCAGTGCGACGCTCTCACCCTCCTTTCCCTCCTCCTCCTCCCTCCTCATTTTCTCTCTCCTCTCTCCCCCAGGTAACCTGACTCTATCCGTGCGGACCATTTTCTATGTTTCTATCTTGCCTTCTCTTGAGTGTATCCAGAGAATTCCACAGACTCACAACTCTCTGTGGGAGAAAGTGTTTCCTCATCTCCGTACTAAATGGCTTACCCCTTATTCCTAAACTGTGGCCCCTGGTTCTGGACTCCCCCAACACCGGGAACATGTTTCCTGCCTCTAGCGTGTCCAATCCCTTGACAATCTTATATGTTTCAATAAGATACCCCATCATCCGTCAGAGTATACAAGCCCAGCCGCTCCATTCACTCAGCATATGACAGTCCCGCCATCCCGGAAGTGACCTTGTGAACCTAAGCTGCACTCTCTCAATAGAAGAGAGAGGGGGGGGGGGGGGGGGGGGGGGGGGAGGGGGTAGAGGGGAGGGGGGGAGAGGGAGAGGGAGAGAGGAGTGAGAGAGAGGAGGGAGAGAGGGAGGGAGGGAGGGAAGGAGAGGGAGGGAAGGGGAGAAGGAAAAAAGGAGAGAGGAGGGAGAGAGAGAGAAGGTTAGAGCGAGAGGTTTCATTGAGGGGACTGGAGGAGGGAGGACGGGGGGAGGGGGAGAGAGGGAAAAAGATGGGGAGAGGGGAGAGAGAGAGAGGAGAGAGAGAGGGAGGAGAGAGGAGAGAGAGAGAGTGGGAGAGGGGGGAGAGGGGGGGGTTCGGGGGAGAGAGAGGGGGGGTGGAGAGGGGGATGCTGGGGGAGTGAGGTGCTACACCTTGGAGAGAGGGGGAGGGGGAGGGGGTACATGGGGGAGGTAGGGAAGGAAGAATACAGTTGAACAGGGGATCTGGGTATAATGAGTAGATGAGAGGAGGGGGGGTGAAGGGTGGAAGGGGGGATAGGGGGGTAAAGAAAGCTTTTGGTATGCTAGCCTTTATAAATCAGAGCATTGAGTATAGAAGCTGGGAGGGGGGTTAAAATAGAGGGGGCAAGGGGTGAGACCAAATCTGGAGGAGGGGTGTACAGGGGGAGTAGAGGGTAGAAGTGGGGGATGAGAGAGGGGGAGAGTAGGGGTAAGATAGGGGAGAGAGGGGGAGTGGTAGAGAGGAGGAGGGGTGCGAGAGAGATGGAGAGAGGGAAGAGGGGGATTCTAAGGTAGTGTGAGGGGGGGAGAGGGAGAAAGGATGGTGAGAGAGAGGTGGGAGAGACACAGGATGAAGGGCATGAGAGATAGGAGAGGATTTTGTTTTCAAGAGAGAATGGGAGAGAGTGAGAGCAGAGTGAAAGAGGAGAGAGGAGGCAGAGAGAAGGTTTTGTTTAATTTTACTGGTTTCAGTTTCAGTCACTGTTTTTGTTTACGGGAGAGAATGAGGAGAGTTTGAAAAATTATGGAAGAGAGAGGAGAGAGAGAGAGATGGAGAGAGGGAGGGAGAGAGAGAGAGGGAGAGAGAGAGAGGGAAGAGAGGTTCGGGGAAAGATGGGGTGGAGAGGTTTAGTTTAATTTATATTTTCCGTTAGTTTTATTTTAGTTTAGCTTTCGAGAGGGGGAGATGGGGTGGATGGGGGGGAGATGGGATATTGGGAAGAGAAGAGTGGGCAGAAGAGAAGAACGTTAGTTTAGTTTAAGTTTAGATTTTGTTTTCATGAGGGAATGGGGAGAGAGGAAATTGCGGGTGATAGGAACATGGGGAGAGAGGGGAAGAGAAAGGGAGAGGGAGGGAGGCAGGGGGAGAACGGAGGGGAGGTGAGGTGGGGAGGGAGGGGCAGAGAGAAAGTTTGGTTACGTTTCATTTTACGTTAGTTATAGTTATCGTTATAGCTAGTAATAGTTGTCGTTTTAGTTTAGTCGTAGTTTAGTTTTTGAGAGGGGGTGTGAAGGGCAGTTTCAGTTTGATTTCAGTTTAGCTTAGTTTACATTAACTTTTCGAGAGAGGGGGAGAGAGAGGCGGGAGAGAGAGAGGGGTGAAGAGTGAGAGAAGGAAAGTGAGAGAGGGGGCGAGAGAGAGAAAGAGGAGAAGGGGAGTGTGGAAAGGAGAGAGAGAAGGAGGGGGAAGAGAATGGGGAGAGGGAGAGAAGAGACTGGGGAGAGAGAGAGAGTTTTTGTTTCGAGGGAGGGGAAGAGAGAAAGGGCAGTGAGAGAGGGGAAGAAAGAGAGGGTGAGCGAGAGAGAGAGAGAAAGAGGGGAGAGATAAGGGGGGAGAAAGAGAGAGGCGAGGAAGAGAGTGGGTAGAGAGTGGGAAGAGAGAGATGGGGAAGGAAGAGATTGGGGAGAGAGAATGGGGCAGAGAAAAAGTGGGAGGCGGGGTGTTGTGTGTAGATTGATAATAAAAAATGAATGTAACCAATTTTAGAATAAGGCTGTAACGTAACAACATGTGTATTAAGTGAAGGGGTCTGAATACTTTCTGCATGCACTGTAAGTATAAGTTTAAATGTAAGTTTGTTAAAGTTTAGTTTTTATTTTCGACTGCAAATGGGAGGGGGGGGGAGAGAGGAGGGGAAGTGAGAGGGGAGGGAGAGATGGTTTTGTTATAATTTAGCTTAGATTAATTTAGGTTTAGAGAGGGGGGGATTGGGAGAGAGGGAGAGTGAGGGGGAGAGCTTTTAGTTTTAACTTAACGTTACATTTGGCTTTGTTTAGTTTAGTTTAAGTCAGGGGTGGGGAACCTGAGGCCTTAAGTCTGCATGCGGCCTTCTTGGCGATTAGGTGCGGCCATTTGAATGAATCCAAATTTTGTAGAACAAACCCTTTTATTTTATTAATATGTTTTTGGTCGACTTTTATTATTTTAATTTTAATCTTAAAATGAACGTATTTAAAATACCAAAGAGAAAAGAGGATTCAACAAAATAATCCTCCCCGACTGACGGCTTGAATTAAAACATTAGTAAGTCATGAGGGCTACTTATACACCTGTTAAACTGAATGAATGAATGAATACGTTTATTGGCCAAGTATTCACATACAAAGAATTTGCTTTGGTGCACCGCCCACAAGTAACAACAGGACATACAGTGACAATTACGAATGAGGCATAAAACACTAAATATTAATAATAAAACACCATTGATCAAGCATGTGAACCAAACAAAATACCAGAGCAAAAGGAGGCTACAGATTTTTGGCTATTCAGTACAGTTATTACTTGTGGTAAAAAGCTGTGTTTGTGTCTGGCTGTGGCAGCTTCGACAGTCCAGAGTTGCCTTCCAGAGGGAAGTGATTCAAAGAGTTTGTGGCCAGGGTGAGAGGGATTAGAGATGATCTTACCCGCTCGCTTCCGGAGCTTGCAGTGTACAGTTCATCAATGGGGGGAAGATTGCAGCCAATAATTAGACCCTTGAAGACTGAAAAAGGTGAATTTATTATGGGGAACAAGGAAATGGTAGATGAGTTGAACAGGTACTTTGGATCTGTCTTCACTAAGGAGGACACAAACAATCTTCCTGATATAGTAGTGGCCAGAGGATCTAGGGTGACGGAGGAACTGAAGGAAATCCACATTAGGTGGGGAATGGTGTTGGATAGACTGATGGGACTGAAGGCTGATAAATCCCCAGGGCCTGATGGTCTGCATCCCAGGGTACTTAAGGAAGTGGCTCTAAAAATCGTGGATGCATTGGTGATAATTTTCCAATGTATTATAGACTCAGGGTCAGTTCCTGTGGATTGGAGGGTAGCTAATGTTATCCCACTTTTTAGGAAAGGCGGGAGAGAGAAAACAGGGAATTATAGACCAGTTAGCCTGACATCGGTAGTGAGGAAGATGCTGGAGTCAAATATAAAGGATGAGATATCCGAACATTTGGATAGCAGTAACAGGATAGGCCCGAGTCAGCATGGATTTACGATGGGGAAATCATGCTTGACTAATCTTCTGGATAATTTTGAAAATGTAACTAGGAAAATGGACAAGGGAGAGCCAGTGGATGTAGTGTACCTGGACTTTCAGAAAGCATTTGATAAGGTCCCATATAGGAGATTAGTGGGCAAAATGAGGGCACATGGCATTTGGGGTAGAGTGCTGACATGGATAGAGAAGTGGTTGGCAGACAGGAAAAAAAGAGTAGGGATTAACGGGTCTCTTTCAGAATGGCAGACAGTGGGGTACTGCAAGGCTCGGTGCTGGGACCGCTGTTATTTACAATATACATCAATGATTTGGATGAAGGGATTCAAAGTAACATTAGCAAATTTGCAGATGACACAAAGCTGGGTGGCAGTGTGAACTGTGAGGAGGATGCTGTGAGAATGGAGGGTGACTTGGACAGGTTGGGGAGTGGGCAGATGCATGGCAGATGAAGTTTAATGAGGATAAATGTGAGGTTATCCACTTTGGTAGCAAAAACAGGAAGGCAGATTACTATCTAAATGGCATCAAGTTGGGAAAAGGGGAAGTACAACGGGATCCGGGGGTCCTTGTACGTCAGTCTATGAAAGTAAGCATGCAGGTACATCAGGCAGTGAAGAAAGCGAATGGCATGTTGACCTTTATGCTACGAGGAATCGAATATAGGAGCAAAAAGGACCTTGTGCAGTTGTACAGAGCCCTAGTGAGACCACACCTGGAATATTGTGTGCAGTTTTGCTCCCCTAATTTGAGGAAGGACATTCTTGCTATTGAGGGAGTGCAGCGCAGGTTCACAAGGTTAATTCCCGGGATGGTGGGACTGTCATATGCTGAGAGAATGGAGCAGCTGGGCTTGTACACTCTGGAGTTTAGAAGGATGAGAGGGTATCTCATTGAAACAAATAAGATTGTTAAGGGTTTGGACACGCTAGAGGCAGGAAACATGTCCCCGATGTTGGGGGAGTCCAGAACCAGGGTCACAGTTTAAGAATAAGGAATAAGCCATTTAGAACGGAGACGAGGAAACACTTTTCCTCCCAGAGAGTGGCGAGTCTGTGGAATTATCTGCCTCAGAGGGCGGTGGAGGCAGGTTCTCTGGATGCTTTCAAGAGAGAGCTATATAAGGCTCTCAAAATTAGCGTATTCAGGGGATACGGGGAGAAGGCAGGAACGGGGTACTGATTGGGGATGATCAGCCATGATCACATTGAATGGCGGTGCTGGCTCGAAGGGCCGAATGGCCTACACCTGCACATATTGTCTAATAATCTTCTCAGCTGATCGGACGATTCGCTGAGCTAAACCAGAACATGATGGAGAAGGTGAGGCCAGACTCTACGATGGCCGTATATAATTGGACTATCATTGCCTGTGGCAGATTGTGCTTCCTCAGCTGCCGTAGAAAGTACATCCTCTGTTGTGCCTTATATTGCCAAAGAGTCAACGAGAAATAATCCTCTCCGACTGACGGCCACAATTAACACATTAGCAAGTCACGAGGGATTTTTTTTATCACCTGTTATGCTCATGATTTAGTTCTAATGCGACTCCAGAATATACATTAACCGCCCTGCCTGACTGGCGCCACCTGAGGCTGGTTGACGAGAGGGCAAATGTCAGGGAGAGTCCGCTGGCCGTCCAGTCTTCAGTATTATCAACTTTTGGTAGCGGTACGCGTGGCTTTCAGTTTGAAGTTGATTTTGAGAATAGTTAAACAGCGTTTGTTTGCTATCTTTGTTCCAAAACTCTTCTTCTTCAAAATGACATTTCAGATGAACATTTCCCCAGTTAACGAAGGTCACTGATAAACAGGATTCATGCGAATCATTTGAAGAATACGCAGCTGTTATAGACATTAATTAAAGAGTACAATGAAAGCTTCACTGACTTTGAGAATCATTACATCAAACTCAAATTAACATTTCAACCTCACCTAGTTGATGTCTCCAAGGCTGTTACAGAACTACAGATGGAATTGATTGAGCTTTCAGAAGATGACATTTTAAAGTCCTTATTTGACGCTAAGAAAGATCCGATTAAAATATGGACAAACGCAGTAGAATTCCCACGTCTTTGGCAACACGCACGAAAAATGCTTGCTTGCTTTTCAACCACTTATTGCTGCCAATCGACATTCTCCTACCTAACCCAAATCAAGACGCCCTTAAGGTCACAAATGACGGATCCCCATCTAGAAGATCAGCTGCAACTGCAACTACGTACCTCCATGTCGCAACCAAATACTCAAATGCTTTCCCACAACAGAGTCATTAAAAGGTTATTTAACTTTAGAATTAACCATTTTTTTCATTTTCTTAGTAGTAGATAGTAGTTAGATTTTTATAAAATAATGTACATTTTCAAGTATATCTAATTGAAGTTTCTTGGATGCGACCTTATTAGATTACATCTAACAATGCGGCATTACAACATGAAAAGGTTCCCCACCCCTGGTTTAAGTGTCAGAGTTGGTTTAATAGAGAGGGGGAGAGAGAAGGTTTGGTTTTAGCTGGGGCAGGTGGAACGAGTGAAGATGAAGGGTGTTCACCGGCAAGGGCGAGTTGGGCCAAAGGGCCTGTTTTCAAGCTGTTCACCCTATGACTCTATCTCTCTCCATCTCTATCTATCTCTATCTCCTTATCTCTCCTCTATCTCTCACAATCTCTCTTCATTTCTGCATCTCTATCTCTATATCTCGAGGCGTTCAGCTCCTGTATCGGGGGAATGTCAGCTCCCCCGCGCCGGGCGATCAAACCTCACGTCGGGGTTGGACGAACCTTCTACGGCGTTGGAACTCCCGACTCAGCCTCTCCTGAGACTGCGAGCCCTTGATGGTAAGTCCGCAGGCCGCGGTGCGAGCGATCCCAGGCAAGGGATCCGCTCCGATGTTAAGTCCGCGCCCCGCGGTGGGGCTCAAGACAGTCCGAGGCGGCCTCCAGCTCCAGCGATGGTAGGCCGCAGAGCCCGGAGAATGTGATCATTTTTATGCGGGAAGATAAGAACCTGAAAAAAAGATTCCCTCGATCCCCCCACCCCCACATAAAACAAACCGAAGTACATTAAATCAAACTTTAAAAAAACAAAAATATTTTTAAAAAAGCGCACACACTGCCGGCAGGGCTGGCCATCTCCCCTGGAACAGTGGATGTAAACATGTGGAAAGTAACAGTGGAAAGTAAACATGTAGGTACAGCAGGCAGTGAAGAAAGCCAATTATAAAGGTTGCCTTTATAATAAGACGAGTTGACTATAGGGAGGTTGCACGAAAGGTCACTGGGTCATAGGGCTCGACGCACGGAGCCGCTAAATCCAACTGGAAGACATCCGTCACTTCCGGTGATGTTATTAATGCTAGAAACGCGTACTTTCCTACATGTTAAAAACCGCCAAAATGTTGAATTTTTGCGCTGAAAAATATTGTGGGGGTCGGGGTACGTGTGAGCGACATGCACCCAACTTTAGAATTCCAAACGTGAAGCGAAATGAAGGTAAAGAGAAGCGAGAACTGAAGGGACTACAGCAGCTAAAGTGCTTGGTAAACATTGAAAATATTGGGAATTATCGCGTTTGCTCACTGCATTTCATCAAGTAAGGCATTATTTGTGTTTTTTCTTGATTCCTTTGGTATCTAAAAATTCTCAGAAGTTTTCATTTTGTATGTAAAAACCCACGAGAACCATGGGCGATTAAAAAAAAATTACAGCCAGATTTATCACTTCTGAAACTTTTTAGATGCCAAAGGAATCAAGAAAAAACACAAATAATGCCTTAGTTGATGCAATGCAGGGAGCAAACGGCCAATGTTCACCAAGCACTCTGGCTGTTGTTGTCCCTTCAGCTCTCGTTTTTATCTACCGTCATTTCTCCTCACTTTTGGAAATCTGAAGTAAGCTAAATGTCTCACATGCTTATCCAGATTTCCATAATTATTTACAGCACAAAAACTGACAATTTCAGCGGGTTTTAACGGGCCCGCTACGCTGGAAACAATGGTAAGTGCCTACCTGCAGTTCATCGCGTGTACTCCAGTTGGTGTAGCGTAGCAACAGGGTCTGATGGATAAACAGGGTCTGATTAGGAACAGTCAACATGGATTTGTGCCTGGAAGGTCTTGTTTAACTAATCTTCTTGAATTTTTTGAAGATGTTACACGGGAAATTGATGAGGGTAACGCAGTGGATGTTGTGTATATGGACTTCAGTAAGGCCTTTGACAAGGTTCCTCATGGAAGGTTGGTTAAGAAGGTTCAATGGTTGGGTATTAATGGTGGAGTAGCAAGATGGATTCAACAGTGGCTGAATGGGAGATGCCAGAGAGTAATGGTGGATGGTTGTTTGTCAGGTTGGAGGCCAGTGACGAGTGGGGTGCCACAGGGATCTGTGTTGGGTCCACTGTTGTTTGTCATGTACATCAATGATCTGGATGATGGTGTGGTAAATTGGATTAGTAAGTATGCAGATGATACTAAGATAGGTGGGGTTGCGGGTAATGAAGTAGAGTTTCAAAGTCTACAGAGAGATTTATGCCAGTTGGAAGAGTGGGCTGAAAGATGGCAGATGGAGTTTAATGCTGATAAGTGTGAGGTGCTACATCTTGGCAGGACAAATCAAAATAGGATGTACATGGTAAATGGTAGGGAATTGAAGAATGTAGGTGAACAGAGGGATCTGGGAATAACTGTGCACAGTTCCCTGAAAGTGGAATCTCATGTAGATAGGGTGGTAAAGAAAGCTTTTGGTGTGCTGGCCTTTATAAATCAGAGCATTGAGTATAGAAGTTGGGATGTAATGTTAAAATTGTACAAGGCATTGGTGAGGCCAATTCTGGAGTATGGTGTACAATTTTGGTCGCCTAATTATAGGAAGGATGTCAACAAAATAGAGAGAGTACAGAGGAGATTTACTAGAATGTTGCCTGGGTTTCAGCAACTAAGTTACAGAGAAAAGGTTGAACAAGTTAGGGCTTTATTCTTTGGAGCGCAGAAGGTTAAGGGGGGACTTGATAGAGGTTTTTAAAATGATGAGAGGGATAGACAGAGTTGACGTGGAAAAGCTTTTCCCACTGAGAGTAGGGAAGATTCAAACAAGGGGACATGACATGAGAATTAAGGGACTGAAGTTTAGGGGTAACATGAGGGGGAACTTCTTTACTCAGAGAGTGGTAGCTGTGTGGAATGAGCTTCCAGTAAAGGTGGTGGAGGCAGGTTCGTTTTTATCATTTAAAAATAAATTGGATAGTTATATGGATGGGAAGGGAATGGAGGGTTATGGTCTGAGCGCAGGTATATGGGACTAGGGGAGATTATGTGTTCGGCACGGACTAGAAGGGTCGAGATGGCCTGTTTCCGTGCTGTAATTGTTATATGGTTATATGGTTATATGGTTAACAGTACGGGTCATGGGTCGTGACCCAACTGCCGTGAAACATCCCTATAGGAGCAAAGAGGTCCTTCTGCAGTTGTACAGAGACCTAGTGAGACCACACCTGGAGTATTGTAGGTATGTTACAAAACCTACCTGAATCGTGGCTGAGCATCTGCCCTACCCCGTGTGCGTGATTTTGGCGCTGTTTAGAGGGGGCGGGTTTAAAACGCGATTTTTACTAGGCTGTTGCAATCGAAAATGTTCAGCCTAGTAAATCATTAACGGAAAATCGCTGAAAGACCCCGTCGCAAAAGGTATTATTAGTTTTTATGGCCTTGTAAAATAGTTATAGTAGTTTAAAAATCACTCTCTAAACTCGCAACCTCTCGCAGCCCCAGGGTTTTATAAAGCAAACAATTAAAGGTATGTACCTTATTTTTACATTAAATGGGGCTTCTTAAGAACCCTGTATATAAAGTTTTCTATAGCGAGTAGTTCATTTTGGGCTCTTTATATCCCGCAGTATTTTTCTGGGCACTTGAGGGCACAAATCCAGCGCAATGTGAACGTTCTAAACCAGCGCGTTCACAGGAACCCACTAGAAAGCTGATTTAAATTGACTTTAATTTACAGCAATTGAACACTAAATTCCTTCCATTTGGCCTATAAATTGATGTAAATGAGATTTAAAAATCATGTTTTATTGTGAATTATTTGTGAATATTATTTGGACACTTGGGCTATTTAAAAATGTTAATCATTTATTAAGAAATGGATAGATGTTTAGATCTAGTAATTGAAGTTTGAAATTAGCTACAATTGGGTAACTAACTAATTATATGCTTTAATTTCAGGTCATCCAAGTAAGATTATTTTATATTTGTTTCAGAATGCTTCAATCTATGATAACTGAAAATTTCATTCAGTTCTCTTAATTTTTAAGAAGGTTATGGGCTTTTGACTGTCCACGATCACAGCTTTTTTGTTATGTCCATAGAAAATCAATAGGGAACAAGATGCTAATTTCCGAGTATGAAAATGGCCATAACTTTTTTTATTACTTGAGATATGAAAGTGAATTAGGTGTCAAATTAAACTTATTGTTATGCTTTATCTGATGGGATAAATTGCAGACTTGATTTTTTAAATCTCAAAATTTTGTAACATTGCTAAGTATTGTGTGCAGTTTTGGTCCCCTAATATGAGGAAGGACATTCTTGCTATTGAGGGAGAGCAGCGTAGGTTTACAAGATTAATTCCCGGGATGGCGGGACTGTCATATGCTGAGAGAATGGAGCGGCTGGGCTTGTACACTCCGGAGTTTAGAAGGATGAGAGGGCATCTCATTGAAACATATAAGATAGTTAAGGGTTTGGACCCGCTAGAGGCAGGAAACATGTTCCCGATGTTGGGGAGTCCAGTTCCTCGCGGCCGACCACCACCATGGGACTGGAGCGGCGTTTCCTGCCGGGAGCGGCCGGGACTACAGCTTGGGCGGCGGCGCAGCGCTGGGACCCCATCACGGAGAGAGCGGGCGGGCGGGCGATGCCCTCCCTACCTGGGTCGCCTCGCCTCGCCATGCGGTAAACTCCGGAGCTGTGTGTGTGACCGCCCGCCCGCCCGCCGACTCCAACATGGAGGAGCTGTGGCTGCGGGAGTCGAGTGGAGCCGCGGGCGGCGCTGGATGTGAAACACCGTCGAGTCTGGGATCCCACATCCACGGTCGAGTTCAAATCCAAACCGTTTCTGCAACCGACTCCTCGCGCCTCCCTCCTCCCTCCCGCCCTTTACGTGGCCAATCACACGTTGTCTCCAAGGGTCTCGCGTCCAATCACATATAAGGTCACTCGGCGTCCAATCACACGCTGTCTCCAAGGGTCTCGCGTCCAATCACATATAAGGTCACTCGGCGTCCAATCACACGCTGTCAACAAGGGGACTCGCGTCCAATCACATAATGACGTGTCGGCGTCCAATCTCACGCTGTCTCCAAGGGTCTCGCGTCCAATCACATAATGAGGTCACTCGGCGTCCAATCACATAATGAGGTCACTCGGCGTCCAATCACATAATGAGGTCACTCGGCGTCCAATCACATAATGAGGTCACTCGGCCTACAATCAGCCGCTGTCGCCAAGGGGACTCGCGTCCAATCACATAATCACCTCAGTCGGCGTCCAATCAGCGGCTGTCGTCAAGAGGATTCGCGTCCAATCACCGACCAGCTCCCCCTAAAATCCGCGTGGATCTAATTTCAGGCCAATCACCCGCTGTCTCCAAGGGCGTCGCGAATCATCAATCAGATTCCCTTCACATTTCTGTCCATTTGACAAACCGGTCAAGTTCCAGGAGCAGAGGGGTTGTGAGAGGTATGAGGAAGAAAGAAGACAAATGAGTGAAGGATTCAGAAAAGAAAAAGTACAATTCGATTTCATAGATATTTTACAAAAGAATTCATATAAGTGCTATCAAATCCTATTGCTTTGTCTCAGGGTAACCAATTTGTTCGGAAAGATATCGGTTATTAGTATATAAGTTATAATGTTATTTGATCCACACTCCATACCAGTTGGTGGCGGTAATGCACTAAAAAGTTGTTTGCCAACCGCCAAAAAAAACTACATAGAAGAAGAAGTAGGAGCAGAGGGGAAGGAGGAGAGGAGGGGAGTCAGTGAAAGTAAGCAAAGGTAGACCAGCACAGTTACTCCAGCACTTTGTGTCTATCTTCTCCACAGATGCTGCCTGACCAGCTGAGTTACTCCAGCACTTTGCCATAGAGTGATACAGCGTTGGAAAGAGGCCCTTCGGCCCAACTCGTACCTGCACTCCTAGATCCCTCGGCTCCACACATTCCCCCAGCGCCCCGCCATTCACAGTGAAGATCCTGCCCTGGTTTGACTTCCTAAACTGCAACACCCTCCCCACCCCCAAACAAGGTGACCTCCTCCCTGTGGCTCCCTGCCCCTTACCCCTGTTCTGCCGCCTCCTGCTCCTTACCCCCCTTCCCCCCCCCTCCTCCCCACCCCCAAACAATATGAACTCCCACCAGGCTCCCTACCCTGTTCCTTGACTCACTTGACCCACCCCCCATTCATCCCCCTCGGCACCAAACCCACTCCCCCTCAAGCCCTCCCTGTAGCGGCAGATTTATCATATCTTTCAGGTAATTAGCACCCTAGCCGCTAATTGGATGAGAAAAGATAAGGGGAATATCTTCGATACGCATGCAAGCTGCCTCAGAGACCGTCAGAGCTTCTCCATTCATAAAGCTTCAACACAGTATGTTGATGAATATTTGCTTTATTGTTGGTAGAAAAGAGTAAGATACATCCAAGGTTTTCCGACGTTACGGCAATCTTCTTCGAACTCCAGCTTATTACTTTATAGATTAGAAAGCTCCTCGTGTCTCCATAACAATGACATGGTCGAAGGATTAACCTTCTCCATCGTATCTCCAAACTATTCTAAAAACTAAACTTCTGCGCAAGCAGTTAAGCTGCAAACACGCCCCATAAACACGTCATAAATCCCACACACATTATAACGGGCAGTCTAAAATTTAAAGGCACATGCTATCCACAATGACATGCAATACAGGCAATTACTAATAAACATCAAAAAAGTGGCCATAAAGGCTTAACATATATCAAAAGCAAAAGGTTAGGGAATAAAGCCCTGTAGCTCCTCAGAAATGAAACCCCGGTCTCCCGCGTGTCAGGCGGGGATACTAATCACTATACTACCGAGGAAAAATAGGATGCACTGTAAATCTGCATTCACAATTCTTTTGGCTCCGCCATCTTCACTTTCGCCTTCTAGAAGCAAGCACAACTTGGTTATTGGTCTTATTAAAACATTGTGTTTTGTTTTCAGTCGCACCATACGCACCAAACCCCGAACATCAGGCATGATTTCTAGTATTCTTCCCATTAACCAAGAACCTCGAGATGCTGTAGAGTCAGCCACCAACACAATGTCACCTGGAACAAAGTTCCTTTTAATCCTTAGCCATCGTTGTCGTTCTTGGATTAAAGGCAAATACTCTTGTATCCTTCTCCTTCAAAAAAGATTTGCCATATATTGTACTTGTTTCCATCTACGTTTCATATACAAATCCTCTTTGAATCCACCCCCACATCTGTGAATGGAGGTTTGTCTGGAGTGATACTCTCCAGAGGCAAGTCTGCCATCTTCTGGATACCAGGTTTTCCACGCTCTCGCTTGCATATGATACAATTTTTTATTATCTTTCTTGCTGCCAAATTAGCCTTGGTGACACAATATGTTTTACGAAGTTGGGATAGCATATAATTTCTTCCTCTATGTCCAATTTGTTCATGAATATGCCGTAATAATAATGTCGTTATGTAAAAGTCCTAAGCGAGAATGATAGGACATTTCATTTTTTCGGGCATTGGCAATCTGTTTAGGCAGAAGATCTCCTTCCAAGATTAAGTCGATCTTATACAATTTACTACTTATTTTTACCCCCTGTCCTCCAGCTTCCAATGTTAATATTTCTTTATATTTCTGTCTTTGACAGAAAGATATGATCGCATTTTCTGCCTTGAGGTGATCATCAATACATAGGCTTTGTTGGCTATATGAAGCTTCAAAAACTTGCATCTGGCCTTTAATCTCCTTTTCCCGTTCATCAGTATTCTCCTCCAGGATACTTTCTGTTATTTGTCTCTTTTTCCGAATCGTCAGCAACAATCTTGTTTTTATTTTAGGAAACCAGGCTACTGATGTTATCAATTTATTCCATGATGAAAAGTGGGTAATTAAATTGTTCACAGTGTCATATGAGTTTTTAGCAATCACATTCACCGAAATGTTTTGTTTAATTTCCGGATCATTTGTAGAGATTTCAAATCCGAGTTGAAGCTTTGGCCATTCTCTGCTTGGTTCATTAAGAAACTTTGGCCCATTGATCCATCTCTTGGTATTAAGAAAGCAATTTGCTGTTAGTCCCCAAGAGGCTTCGTCCGCAGGATTTTCCTTTGTATTAACATATCTCCATTGAGAAACATTAGTAGCTCCTAGTACAAAGGAGACTCTATTTGCAACAAATGTCATAAAACGTTTGTTTTCATTGTTAATGTATTTCAGAACCGTAGTACTATCGGTCCATATAACCATATAACTATATAACAATTACAGCACGGAAAAAGGCCATCTCGACCCTTCTAGTCCGTGCCAAACACATAATCTCCCCGAGTCCCATATACCTTCGCTCAGACCATAACCCTCCATTCCCATTTCCCGTCCATATAACTATCCAATTTATTTTTAAATGATAAAAAACGAACCTGCCTCCACCACCTTCACTGGAAGCTCATTCCACACAGCTACCACTCTCTGAGTAAAGAAGTTCCCCCTCATGTTACCCCTAAACTTCAGTCCCTTAATTCTCAAGTCATGTCCCCTTGTTTGAATCTTCCCTACTCTCAGTGAGAAAAGCTTTTCCACGTCAACTCTGTCTATCCCTCTCATCATTTTAAAAACCTCTATCAAGTCCCCCCTTAACCTTCTGCGCTCCAAAGAATAAAGCCCTAACTTGTTCAACCTTTCTCTGTAACTTAGTTTCTGAAACCCAGGCAACATTCTAGTAAATCTCCTCTGTACTCTCTCTATTTTGTTGACATCCTCCCTATAATTAGGCGATCAAAATTGTACACCATACTCCAGCATTAGCCTAACCAATGCCTTGTACAATTTTAACATTACATCCCAACTTCTATACTCAATGCTCTGATTTATAAAGGCTAGCACACCAAAAGCTTTCTTTACCACCCTATCTACATGAGATTCCACTTTCAGGGAACTGTGCACAGTTATTCCCAGATCCCTCTGTTCACCTACATTCTTCAATTCCCTACCATTTACCATGTACGTCCTATTTTGATTTGTCCTGCCAAGATGTAGGACCTCACACATATCAGCATTAAACTCCATCTGCCAGCTTTCAGCCCACTCTTCCAACTGGCATGAATCTCTCTGTAGACTTTGAAACTCTACTTCATTACCCACAACCCCACCTATCTTAGTATCATCTGCATACTTACTAATCCAATTTACCACACCATCATCCAGATCATTGATGTACATGACAAACTACAGTGGACCCAACACAGATCCCTGTGGCACCCACTCGTCACTGGCCTCCAACCTGACAAACAACCATCCACCACTACTCTCTGGCATCTCCCATTCAGCCACTGTTGAATCCATCTTGCTACTCTGCCATTAATACCCAACCATTGAACCTTCTTAACCAACCTTCCATGAGGAACCTTGTCAAAGGCCTTACTGAAGTCCATATACACAACATCCACTGCTTTACCCTCATCAATTTCCAGAAGATAGATTATTCCAGTTGGAATTGTAGTTCCTGTTGCAGCATTATGTCAATTTTAACAGCTAAGACTGCTGCTGTAAGTTCCATTCTGGGAATCGTCATTTGCTTCAGTGGTGCTACTCTGGCTTTTCCCATTAACAATGGAACATGCACACTTTTGTTTACATTTTGCAGTCTTAAGTATGAAACAGTCCCATTACCACTTTCACTGGCATCCGAAAAATGATGCAGTTGTGCATTTCTGATCCTACCAAAGTTTTTAGGCTTTATGCACCGATCTTCCTTAAACTTTGAAATTTTATGGAGGCCACTTAACCATTCTGTCCAACTGTGCGAGGATGTTTGAGTTATACTCTCATCCCAACCACGTTTTTCCCTACACAGATTTTGTAAAATTAACTTGGCTGGCAGTGTAAATGGTGCAAGAAATCCCAAAGGGTCGTATACTGAGCCATTCACAGATAAGATACCCCTTCTTGTGCATGATCGTTCCTGAATCGACAATTTAAACTTAAACACATCCGTTTCCATGCACCAGTGCAGTCCCAGTGCCCTTTCCATTGGCAAGTTGTCTTTATCTAAATCCAACTCATTGGTTTCTTCCGCTCTGTCATCTGGTGGAATGCTTTCCAAAACAGCATGATTGTTGCTGATCCACTTGGTAAGTACAAATCCTCTCAGAGCATTCGTTCCAATAAGTAAGTCAATATCAGAATTTATCTTTGATATTTTGACATCCTTCAGGTAAGGCCATTGCTGTAAGTCTTCACATCTGCGTACATTTTGACGACCAACAGGCATTGTTTCATGTGTAAAAACTTCTGAAATTGGAATAAAATTATCTTCATCCAAACTGGATATCTCCATATTTGTAATACAATAACTAGGGTACTCTTTCTCTTTATTCATGGTACGCAATTGAATTTTAACTTTCTCCCCAGTAATGTCCAGCCTTCTCATCAAATTCTCTGTACAAAAAGTAGCTGAACTTCCGTGATCCAGAAATGCATATGTTCAAAGTTCAAAGTTAAAAGTAAACTTTATTGTCAATTCAAATAAATTGGATTGAAATTGCGTTTCCCCATACTCCAAATGTGCAAGTAATATTTATAACACAGACAGACAATATACCAATAAGATAGACAATATACATTATTTAAAATATACACAGTGTGCCAGACTGTAGTAAAATTTTGAGGTATGTTATTAAGGTGCAATAATAAAGGTGCAATATAGAAAAGTGCAAATAGCATACTGCAGACATTGAGTTAAAGTTAAATGTTCATGGAATTTTCTTGAGTGTGTTGAGTAGTCTGATGGCCTGAGGGAAAAGCTGTTTTTGAATCTGGTGGTTTTGCTCGGCATGCTGCGGTAGCGCTTGCCAGATGATAGGAGAGTGAACAGTTTGTGTGCTGGGTGGGTGATGTATTTGATGATATTGGTTGCTCTCTTGCGACAGCGAGATGGGTATAAGTCCTGGATTGCAATATGTTTGCAACACTACATTAGTTTCCCTATTTCTCACTTGGACTGGTAAAATAGAGAAAATGTATGCTCCCTCCCTGGCCCCAATATGAGCAGTTACTTGAGGCGAGGTGATAGCATTAATAGCCGTTGACTCCTTTTTCTGCTCAGTAAGATCTGGCTCTTTCTTTACAGGATGAAGCACATCAGGATGATTCTGCTTACATTTGTCACAAATTGTTGGGCACTTACAGTCTTTTACCATGTGCCCCTTCTTTAAACATCCATAGCAGATTCCACTACTTTTTAAAGGGAGAGGGAGAGAGAGAGAGAGGAGAGAGAGAGAGAGGGATAGAGAGAGGGAGAGAGAGAGGGAGGGAGAGAGCGAGAGAGAGAGAGAGAGAGAGCTAGAGAGAGAGAGAGAGAGAGAGCAGAGAGAGAGAGAGAGAGAGAGAGAGGAGAGGACAGAGATGAGAGAGAGAGAAGAGGAGACAGAGAGCCCTTCTTTAAGAGATCAGGGGGAAGTCTTTTAGGACCGAGATGAGAAAAAAACAGAAGGTAGTTGAGGCTAGTTCATTGGCTATAATTAAGAGGGAGTTAGATGTGGCCCTTGTGGCTAAAGGGATCAGGGGGTATGGAGAGAAGGCAGGTGCGGGATACTGAGTTCTTATGATAGAACTCTTTGCGGCGTATCAAAGTTTTAAGAGATTTGCATAATTTCCTTGAGGTGTGTATAACTGTGTTTTAATCTTGTGTGAGAATTGTATTGCTTTCAAGTGTGTGAATATCTGAGATTCAGCATAATGCGTGAGGTGTGGAAATTTGTGGGTGAATGCAACATTAAAGAGGGTGTATAGTGAGTGAGTTTAAAGACTGTTACTTGTTTGTGGTAACATAAGCAAACGCATTGCCCTGAATTATATACGTGCCTCCCTAATCCCGGATACCAGGAACGAGTCTCCCCCTGGTTGAATAAACTTGAACCATTAACAGTGACCCGTTATTTGTTCTTTGACGTCCCGGGATTAGGAATAATGGTCCACCTCTCTAAAAACCAAAGGGATCGATTTGAGATGGGGGACACGTCTGAGTCACACTTAACTGTAGCTACTAGAACTCCAGCAACAGCGAAAGAAATAGGAAAAATGATAAAATGGCGAAGGACAAACAGAATATTCATGTTTTAAAGTTGCCAATGACACAGAAGGAAATATCACATGGGTCAGAAAGGAATGGGACACTATATTTGAAAAGCAACAGCTGACTACTGAGGATCCGCCAAGGTTACCAATGGCACTGGTCCAAGTACCCTCTGAACTATGGGCAAAGCATAAGAATCATGTGGGATGAGTGCATTCAGCCCTTGAACATAAAGTGACTTTAAAAAAGGGTGCCGCCTTGCCATGTTTAAAACAATATTGACTGGCCCCAGAGGCTGAAGAAGGAATAGGTATGGTCATTGTATCTTTATTACAATGAGGAGTATTACTGAAAAGCAAAGTCCTGTAATACTCCTATTCTGCCAATCCCGAAAGTGGGAAGACGTAATGAATGGTGTTTTGTCTAAGACCTGCGAGCTATTTAAAATAGTGATTCCTATTGCTCCTTTAGTACCCGACACCAATATTATTCTGTCATCTATAACGGCAAAAACCGACAACTTTCCAGTAATTGACCTATGTTCAGCCTTTTTCTCCATACCCCTGCATAAAGACATCCAGTTCCTGTTTGCTTTTACCTGCAATGATTAACAAGGAGGCACCTGTGCTATAATAAGTTGAGAGTGTTGCGCCTTTAATCCCTGATGAATCCGCTAATATCACTGACCTTGCTACCAATATTTCACAAGAAATTGAAAAGATCCGGGTAGATTGGTTATAGCATGTTAGCCAATTAGAATGCCTAGTAATTATAACCCCGCCTAATTATAGCATTCATAGTGTAAGATCCTACCCACTGCCCACCGGTAACAGTAGCAATGTGAATGTGTAATGACCTGCATAGAAGTTAATGACCTGAACAATAAAGATGCTTGTGTTTCAACCTGTGTAAGTCTGAGCTCTTTACAGAGAGACCGACGCGGGGAGTGGACAGGACTAGCAGCTGCAGGTACTGGAACGGCTGGAACAGCGATCAGGTTAAAGTTGAGCGGAGGTGCATCAGGACTCTGGAGCGCTGGATGCCGTTCCTTCACAGGAAGGAGGTGTTGACGATTGCGTCTATAGATGGTACCACCGATATCAACCAGGTAGGATCGTGGTTCCTTTGCGGGGCCATAAATGTACCCCAGTTTGGTATGTCCCTTGTCTGTCTGTAGACGGACTACTTTGCCTTGAATGAGTGGCTTAAGTGGCTTGCTGGTCTTGTTGTAAGTGCGTTTCTGTGTGTCTCGGTTGGACTGTACGCGCTTTTGAACTACGGCGCGGTTGAAAACTTGGGGCTTTAAATGATCCTGGGTGATGGGCAGCGGAGGTCGTGTTCGGTGGGACATCAGGCGCTGGGCTGGAGAAACTAAAACGTTATCGCTCGCAATATTTCTCAGGTTCAACAGGTCCAGGTGGCCATCCCTCTTCCCCTTTTGTAACCGGCTCACCGGTGCCCCCTCGATGGTCTTCCCCCACGGTGTCTCCCCCATAGCCCTTCGGGCTCACCGAAACGAACCCTCAACTTTTCGGAGAAAAAGGTTGATGAGGCGGCTCCTCACCGTACGAGGACCGGGCGGGTTAGCAAGACACCTGTTAGAAATGGCGATTATGTTTAACCCCATTAGTATTAGATGTGGCAATTTGCATTTAACATTTTATTTACTTATTGTAGTTGCAATGCTTTACTTGTATTTCATTTATACAAGAGGTGATGTGGATTGGTTATAGCATGTTAGCCAATTAGAATGCCTAATATTTATAACCCCGCCTAATTATAGCATTCATAGTGTAAGATCCTACCCACTGCCCACCAGTAACAGTAGCAGCGTGAATGTGTAATGACCTGCATAGAAGTTAATGACCTGAACAATAAAGATGCTTGTGTTTCAACCTGTGTCAGTCTGAGCTCTTTACAAGGTTGCAGTGACATGCATGAGTACAATGAAGGAAATGGGAGCTGCTGGCCATTCAGTTGGTTTGGTGGACTGGGGTACTGTGTTACATTATGGCTCTATCGTTTTGTTAATATCGCTCTGATTTTTATTGTTCAATGCTTGAGTCCATTGTGTACCTACCGAGGACTGTGAATGTTATCATACATGATAAAGTGGAAGGAATGAAAGAGTTTAAAGATTTAGAAGTGACAACATGGATTCTGCTGTAGATTTAGCAGCAACAAATGAATGCTTAACCTTTCTCCTCCAACACTAGCAAGAGTACAGAACAATAACATGAATGTGTTTGTCCTTCTTCTACAACACTAACGGGATGACAGCACAACAACATGAATGTTTTTGCTCTATGATATATACGATCACAAAGATGTTCAGACAACTCGTTCTTACCCTTTACGCTACAGATTGTAGTGTGCAAACAATTAATCAACAAGGTCAAAATACAAGAGTGCATCAATCTGCAAAAATAGCTCCTTCAGCATAACCACATATGGAGAGAAAGCAGGTACAGGATTGAATGGCGGTGCAGGAGAGAGAGGGAGAGAAGATGGAGATGGAGAGGGAGAGAGGGGGGCGGAGGAGGAGAAAGGTAGAGGGAGGGAGGAAGGAATGATGGAGCCCACCCGAGATTGATGGTCGTGTTGCGGCGGCGACGGCGGGACCCGGCGCAGACCCGACCCCAGGCCCCAGGCCCGGCTCCCCGAGCTCCGCCAACCCCAGGCCCGGCTCCCCGAGCTCCGCCAACCCCAGGCCCCAGCCCCGGCTCCCCGAGCTCCGCCAACCCCAACCCCAACCCCAGGCCCGGCTCCCCGGGCCCCGCCAACCCCAGGCCCAGTCACTGTCTCCCGGGTGCGAGGACTGGATCCCGCCGCGCGCACCGAATCCCCAGCGCGCGCGCCCGCCCTGATCCACCGGAGCAACGCGGGGGAGAGAAGGGCATCAGCCCGGAAATGACGTCGCTGCCCCCGGGCCGTTGCCCCGCAGGTTGCGGGGCGGCCTCAGCCCGGAAATGACGCCGCGGCCAAGATGGAGCCGACCCGCACTGGACGGTGAGAGAGACGGAGAGGGAGCGAGAGTGTGGGGAGTGAGTGAGTGAGGGGGGAGAGGGAGAGAGATATGTGAGCGGTGGGAGGCTGAGAGGGGCAGGAATAAGGGGAGAGGGTCAGAGAGAGAGAGGAGACAGACAGGGAGGGAGAGGGTGAGAGTCTGGGGGTTGGAAAAGGGGTGAAGTGAGTAGCGGGGGAACAGGGAGCAAAGGGGGGGGGGGGATTCAAGGGGGAGTGGGTTTGGTGCCGAGGGGGATGAATTGGGGGCAGGAACTGGGGGGGAGACAGAGAGAGGGTGAAGTGAGTCAAGGAAGGGGGTGGGGAGCCTGGTGGGGGTTCACACTGTGTGGGGGTGGGGAGGAGGGGGGAGGGAGCAAAGGGGGGTAATGAGCAGGAGGCGGCAGCAGGGGTGAGGGGCAGGGGGCCACAGGGAGGAGGTCACATTGTTTGGGGGTGGGGAGGGTGTTGCAGTTTAGGAAGTCAAACCAGGGCAGGATCTTCACTGTGAATGGCGGGGCGCTGGGGCAATAGACAACAGGTGCAGGAGTAGAGGCCATTCGGCCCTTTGAGCCAGCACCGCCATTCAATGTGATCATGGCTGATCATCCCGAATCAGTACCACGTTCCTGCCCATATCCCCTGACTCCGCTATCTTTGAGAGCCCTATCTAGCTCTCTCTTGAATGTATCCAGAGAACCGGCCCCACCGCCCTCTGAGGCAGAGAATTCTATAGACTCACCAACTCTGTGAGAAAAAGTGTTTCCTCGTCTCCGTTCTAAATGGCTTACTCCTAATTCTTAAACTGTGGCCGCTGGTTCTGGACTCCCCCAACATTGGGAACATGTTTCCTGCCTCTAGCATGTCCAATCCCTTAACATATAAATGTTTCAATAAGATCCCCTCTCCTCCTTCTAAACTCCAGAGTGTAAAAGTCCAGCTGCTCCATTCTCTCAGCATATGACAGTCCCACCATCCCGTGAATTAACCTTGTAAACCTACGCTGCTCTCCCGCAATAGCAAGAATGTCTTTCCTCAAATTAGGGGACCAAAACTGCACACAATACTCCAGGTGTGGTCTCACTAGTACTCTGTACAACTCTGAGCCTTGCGGAATGTGTTGAGGCGAGGGATCTAGGAGTGTGGGTACGAGTTAGGCCGAAGGGCCTCTTTCCAACGCTGTTTCACTATGACTGTATGACAAAGTGCTTGAGTCAGCGAGACAGGCAGCATCTCAGCGAGACAGGCAGCATCTGTGGAGAGAAGGAATGGATGATGTTTTGGGTCGACACTCTTCTTTGGTTTAGATTAGTTTAGAGATGCAGCGCGGAAACAACAGGTCTTTCGGCCCACGGAGTCCGCGCCGACCAGCGATCACCCCGTACACTAGCACTATCCCACGCACATTAGGGACAATTCAGCAATTTTGCGGAGGCCGATTAATCTACAACCCTGAACGTCTTTGAAATGTTGGAAGAAACCGGAGCACCCAGAGTAAAAACCCACGCAGGTCAAGGGGAGAATGTACAAACTCCGTACAGACAGCAGCCGTAGTCAGGATCGGCCCCGGGTCTCTGGCGGTGAAGCAGCAACTGTACCGGATCGACAGTGTGCCGCGCAGAATTATGTAATAGTTTACTCCGCCATAAACACACTCAATAATGTCCTGTTTGCCAGCTTGTTGACCCTCTGTGTTCCCCTCCTGCAGGGTTTAGGAGCCGTTGCTGTGGACGGAGAGACGGGGATGTGAGCGGCCATTGAGGGCAGCCAGGGTGCCGGTGAGCCCCCCCACATCTGCTCGGAGTGCGGACAGACTTCGAGGGGCTGATCATCGGTGGAGAAACACATGACGGGGCACAACAAGGAGAAGCGTTATGAGTGCGACGTGTGTGGCAAGGCCTGCCTGTGCCCGAGCAAGCTGGAGATCCACCGGCGGGTGCACACGGGCGAGAAGCCCTATGCCTGCTCCACATGCGGCAAGAGCTTTACCTGGCTGTCGGGGCTGCGGGACCACCAGCGGGTGCACAGCAGTGAGCGGCCCTTCACCTGCTCCGACTGCGGCAAAGGCTTCAAGTCGTCCAAGGACCTGAAGGTGCATAGGCGGTTGCATACCGGGGAGCGGCCCTTCACCTGCAGCGATTGCGGCAAGGGCTTCACCCAGTCCTGCAACCTGCTGCAGCACCAGCGCACCCACACCGGCGAGCGCCCCTACACCTGCGCCCAGTGCGGCAAGGGCTTTGCCCAATCCAGCAGCCTGCTGGTGCACCAACGCACCCACACCGGCGAACGCCCCTACACCTGCGCCCAGTGTGGCAAGGGCTTCACCCATTCCAGCAACCTGCTAGAGCACCAGCGCACCCACACCGGCGAGTGCCCCTACACCTGCGCCCAGTGTGGCAAGGGCTTCACCCAATCCAGCAACCTGCTGAGGCACCAGCGCACCCACACCGGCGAGCGCCCCTACACCTGCGCCCAGTGTGGCAAGGGCTTCACCCAATCCAGCCACCTGCTGGTGCACCAGCGCACCCACACTGGCGAGCACCCCTACACCTGTACCCAGTGCGGCAAGGGCTTCACCAACTCCAGCAACTTGCTGAAGCACCAGCGCATCCACAGCGATGAGCGCCCCTATCCCTGCACCCAGTGCGGCAAGGGCTTCACCTGCTCCACCAGGCTGCTGTCCCACCAGCGGGTGCACGCCGGCGACCGTCCCGTCCCCAGCCCGGTGTGTGGAGAGCGCTTTGCCATGGCCTCCCACGCCCTGTCTCACCAGCACGTGCACACCAGTGGCCAGCCCTACGACTGCCCGTACTGTGGTGAGGCGTTTGACAGCTCGCGGGGGTTGCGGCAGCACCGGCGGGCCCACGCCGGCGAGCAGCTGCTCCCACTGTGACAAGAGAGCATGGGGGCTGCGGGAGCACCAGCGGATACACACCAGAGAGAGACCCTTTGTGTGCGCTGAGTGTGGCAAGGGTTTCACCCGCATGTCCAGCCTGTGGCAGCACCGGCGTACCCACAGCGGTGAGCGTCCCTTCCCCTGCCCGTCCTGTGGTAAGGGCTTCACCCGCCTTGACCACCTGCTGGAGCACCGGCGAGTCCACACCGGCCAGCGCCCCTTCACCTGCCCGCTCTGTGGCAAGGCCTTTGCCCGCTCCTCCAGCCTGCTGGCACACCGCCACGTGGATAGATAGGCGCTGTTTAGGTAAACACAAAATGCTGGAAGGAATGGGTAACGTTTCTGGTCGAGACCCTCCTCAGTCTTGACCCGAAATGTCACCCAGTCCTTCTCTCCAGAGATGCTGCCTGTCCCGCTGAGTTACTCCAGCATTTTGTGTCCTTTTTTGTAAACCAGCATCTGCAGTTCCTTGTTTTTAAACCATTCTGGTTAACCATCTCTGCACCTTCCCCAAAGCCTCCACATCAGTCCTGTAATGGAGTGACCAGAACTGTATGCAATACTCCAAATGCTACCTGACCAATGTCCCTTAAAGCTGCACATATACATTCCTCTCTCCTTATCTCACATCCTTTTATCTTCTTATTTTTTCTCCCCTCTGTCACTTACTTCACTCATCTGCCGATCACAGTCTGAAGAAACTTGGCCTATTTATGTACCTGTCTATAACTGTTTCTTAAACCTTGGGATAGTCCCAGCCTCAACTACCTCCTCCGGCAGCTTGTTCCATACACGTAACACTCTCTGTTGAAAAGTTACCCCTCGGATTCCTGTTAAATCTTTTCCCCTTCACCTTGAACCCACGTCCCCTGGTCCTCGATTCCCCCACTCTGGGCAAGAGATTCTGTGCATCTAACTAAATCGTGTTCTCTGCAAGATTCCAGCATCTGCAGTTTCTTGTGTCTCCCTCACCTATATCCACCTCTCACTTCTGAATAAGTGTCTCAACTAAAACATCACCCATTCCTTCTCTCTAGTGATGCTGCCTGTCCCGCTGAGTTACTCCATCATTTTGTATACACTTATCACTTGCCCGGCTTTGTCCAGCCCCATATCTATCTTTTCAGCTTCCTCCTTCCAATCAGTCTGAAGAAGGATCCTGACTCAAAACGTTTCCCACCTCAACTTTCCAACTTTCTCCCCCCCCCACACCAAGCAGCCTGAAGAAGGGTCCTGACCTAGAATGTTGCCTGTCCATGCTCTCCAGAGGTGCAAACTGGAGGGACAGCACTCAATTGCTTACAGCCCAGTGACATGAACATTGAATTATCCAAATTAAACGGACACCAAACCCTCTCCCTCAGTGGGTAGGGCCATCTCTTCGTCATTCCATCTGTCTTGTCACTGGCGAAAAGCGAGGTCAATTAATCTGGAGGTCACCGCTTCCCGTATGTTTAAGTGTTTAAAGCAAAGGTATGTTTTAGTGTTTCTAGGTTTTGTTTTGCAGGTTGTGGTGGGGGGGGGGGATTGTGGGAAACTTTTTTTCAGTCACTTACCTCGACGGAGATGCAAATTTTCTCCTTTGCGGAGGATCGCCAGTTTGTGAGGCCCTCCAAGTCTCGGAGGCTTGTGGACTTTAACACCGTAAAGCCCGTGGTCTCCAGTGGGAAGAGGCCGACTCGGGAGCTCCATGCTTCCTCTAAGAAGAGGAAGTACTGACACTTTTGAGAAATATAAAAGTGGATAAGTCTCCAGGTCCGGACAGGATATTCCCTAGGACATTGAGGGAAGTTAGTGTAGAAATAGCAGGGGCTATGACAGAAATATTTCAAATGTCATTAGAAACGGAAATAGTGCCGGAGGATTGGCCTACTGCGCATGTTGTTCCATTGTTTAAAAAGGAGTCTAAGAGTAAACCTAGCAATTATAGACCTGTTAGTTTGATGTCAGTGGTGGGTAAATTAATGGAAAGGATACTTAGAGATAATATATATAAGCATCTGGATAAACAGGGTCTGATTAGGAACAGTCAACATGGATTTGTGCCTGGAAGGTCATGTTTGACTAATCTTCTTGAATTTTTTGAAGAGGTTACTCGGGAAATTGATGAGGGTAAAGCAGTGGATGTTGTATATATGGACTTCAGTAAGGCCTTTGACAAGGTTCCTCCCGGAAGGTTGGTTAAGAAGGTTCAATGGTTGGGGATTAATGGAGGAGTAGCAAGATGGATTCAACAGTGGCTGAATGGGAGATGCCAGAGAGTAATGGTGGATGGTTGTTTGTCAGGTTGGAGGCCAGTGACGAGTGGGGTGCCACAGGGATCTGTGTTGGGTCCACTGTTGTTTGTCATGTACATCAATGATCTGGATGATGGTGTAGTAAATTGGATTAGTAAGTATGCAGATGATACTAAGATAGGTGGGGTTGTGGATAATGAAGTAGATTTTCAAAGTCTACAGAGAGATTTATGCCAGTTGGAAGAGTGGGCTGAAAGATGGCAGATGGAGTTTAATGCTGATAAGTGTGAGGTGCTACATCTTGGCAGGACAAATCAAAATAGGACGTACATAGTAAATGGTAGGGAATTGAAGAATGCAGGTGAACCGAGGGATCTGGGAATAACTGTGCACAGTTCCCTGAAAGTGGAATCTCATGTAGATAGGGTGGTAAAGAAAGCTTTTGGTGTGCTGGCCTTTTTAAATCAGAGCATTGAGTATAGAAGTTGGGATGTAATGTTAAAATTGTACAAGGCATTGGTGAGGCCGATTTTGGAGTATGGTGTACAAATTTTGGTCGCCTAATTATAGGAAGGATGTCAACAAAATAGAGAGAGTACAGAGGAGACCGGTTTACTAGAATGTTGCCTGGGTTTCAGCAACTAAGTTACAGAGAAAGGTTGAATAAGTTAGGTCTTTATTCTCTGGAGCGCAGAAGGTTAAGGGGGGACTTGATTAGAGGCCTTTAAAATGATGAGAGGGATAGACAGATTTGATGTGGAAAGCTTTTCCCAGTGAGAGTAGGTAAGATTCAAAACAGGGGGGACATGACTGAGAATTAAGGGACAGAAGTTTAGGGGTAACATGAGGGGGAACTTCTTTACTCAGAGAGTGGTGGCTGTGTGGAATGAGCTTCCAGTGAAGGTGGTGGAGGCAGGTTCGTTTTTATCATTTAAAAATGAATTGGATAGTTATATGGACGGGAAAGGTATGGAGGGTTATGGTCTGAACGCAGGTGTATGGGACTAGGGGAGAATACGTGTTCGGCACGGACTAGAAGGGTCGAGATGGCCTGTTTCCGAGCTGTAATTGTTATATGGTTATATTGGTTATATGCTGTGGAGTGTTCCAATCCTTCCCGACGCCGGAGTTTCCGTCATCCCAACGTGACGGCTTCGGACATCGGACCGTCGGCAGCGGCGACTGCGGAGGGTTCAACAGCCTCGCCACGGGTGAACAAACGAGGAAGATGATTGAACTTTATTACCTTCCATCACAGTGAGGAATGTGCGATTCACACTGTGGTGGATGTTTCTGTTAATTTTATTTTGTCCGGTGAGCTTGGGCCCTCACTAGGGCCTCTATTAGCAGAGAATTCTCCTATAAAAAAGATTCACAACTTTTCTGGGTCAGATGGCAAAAAAAATGTTTCCTCATCTCAGTCCTAAGACTCTGAAGCCCCTTTATTATCCTAGAGCTGTAGGCTACGCATGGTTCAGATAATATCACTAGTTCAATAATATAACTTTACAGCGTAGTTAAGGTTATTTTATTAAGGTAAAGTATATATTAGGACTTCCATTTGTGTTTAGGTTTTGCTTAATGGGCTTGTGATAGTTCTGTGGGGCCTGTAGAGCAGAGGCCTTGGGTGACGATACGTTGGGTCAGTGGAAGTTACTGGGGATGCCAGCGCCTTAGCATATCATAACTGCATCCAAGAGGCTAGGGTGGCTTGCCTGTTGTGCCCAGACGCAAATATATTGACATATGGTATATGGGGTTCGAGTTTCGATGTGGAACTAGTATAACACGCGCTGGATTCGGCACCGGAAGCTAAGGTATGAAGAGCGGGGGATAGTAAACGGGTTCATTTTCAAGAATGTTCAGGCTATTGAGTGGCTTTATTTAGGTGGTGAGCATATTGCGGGTAGGGCGCGCATGTTCGAACCAAGGCTCTGAGTGGTCAGTGGACTGGCCAGTGACGGCTGGTAGCCCAGCTATTTATCGTATATAAATTTAATGATTTGGTGGAGGGCGAGTAAAGGGGTAGTTGATCGCAGCAGCATCCATCCCAAGTTTGCTGGATGACATGAAGCTGTTGGGTCATTACTGAGTGTTAGGCAAATGTGAGGGAGTAAGACCGCTATCGATATGGCTGGTGCAAGGGATGACTTAGAGAATTTAGCGCTGATGGTGAGTGGGCAATATGCATGGCCTAGAATGCAGTTACATATAGATGTGGGATAAATGTGTAGGTTTCCACTTTGGTGTGGCAAGAACTAGAACGTAGATATCTGTATCTGAATGAGTGGCCGACTTAGGGAAGAGGGGTAGATGTAACGAGACGTGGGGTGTCGATGTTACATGCCAGTCATGTCTATAGTAGGCATGCTAGAGTGCAGCATGGAAGTAACAGAAAGCGAAGGTCATTTTAGGAGCATCATTGTTCATCAAAAAGCGATTGAGTATGGATGGGCAGGAGGAATTTCTCAGCTGCGTAGTTGTATATGTAAATAGGATACTTGGTTGTAGGTCCCACTTCATTGATATATTGTGTGGCACAATTTTGGTGCACTCCTAGTCTCAGAGAACAAAGCGTATTCTTGTGGCCATAGGAGGGAGAGTTACCTATAGTATAGGGTTGCGACTTGGCAGAATTTATTCGGCGATGGTGGCTGGCAGGAGCTTTCATATTGAGGAATGAGTATCTCGGATAGGACTGCAGGCTTGTACTGCGCTTAGAATTTTAGAAGATTTGAATGGGGATGCATTATAGATAGGACTTAAAAATCTAAATAGGGGTATAGTGGTGACTAGCTAGTATGGGCAAGCACGATTGTTCCGATTGTTGGGGTAAGTCCCAGGAACAAGGGGTCCTAAGGGTCATGTTTTACTTGCATAGAGGGGGAGTATTTTTCTGGATTCAAGGTGCATTGAGCATATTTGTTTTTGGGCACACAAGTTAGAGTGGCGGAAGTCTGCTGGAATTCTCTGCGCATCAAAGAGCAAGGTCGTTGAGGCGGCAGTCTGTATTGGGATCTTGCTTATATTTAAGAGGACACGTAGTTTACGATGTGGGCCTTTGTGGTCCTAAAGGGATTCCGGGGCGCCCCCCCCCTATGGAGCGAGAAGCGCTCCAGGCACAGGTCACTGGTTGGCCCCCCCCTCCATGATAAGACCTGAATCATATTGTAATGGCGGTGTGCAGTAGGTTGAAGGGCTCGAATGGCCGTGACTCCTGCACCTTCTATTTCTTGTTTCTATGGTGGGAGAGAGGATGTGTTTCCTGAGAAGGTGCTCGACACTTTCTGTTATTAGCGGAGAGCAGACGAAGCCCTTGAGTGAGAGTGATGGTGTTTCGGTCTTTGGAGGTTGTGGTTCTCTGTTAAAACAGGAACTCATGTGGGTTAATGATACATGATCGCTTGATACGATTTGTTTTTAATGAACACGGTAGCTGGCTAGTTATGAAGACCGTCTGACTATAGTTGCCTGTGTGTTTGGCCACCGGCCTCTGTACACCCCCCTACCACACGTCATTGGCCCCTCCGCCGCACTACCCTCGCATGCGAAGAGTATTGTGTTAGTGAGCAAGGCAATTGCTATTGTAATGGCTTATACTCTGTGTATTGATGTGTTAGACATGGTATAAAAATGCATTGGGCTGGCGCAACCCTCTGGTATGGATAGAACAATTTGACTACGTTTGATCGCAAAATACTATAAAAAAAAAAAATAGCTGTCTTGTGTTTCTTGTTCATCAGAGATGATGGCCGCAGGAGGTTTAAGTGGTGTTGCTACTTGACTTTCATCCCTGGCACTCTATCGGGCTAAATGACTCAGTATCCGCTTGTGCGGTTGATCTAATTAGGGCAGGTTGTCTGAGTTAAGAAATGAAAAATAGTTATGTACTCCCCAACAGGGGGGGACATGTTTTTCCTGTAATACCCTGTCCTCCCATACTAATTTTTATGACGATTTCTATAAGCACCCCACTCATCCTTACGAAGTCCAGTGAAACAAACCCAGCACGCACCCCATTATTCAAACCAGATGTCAATCCACCCATCCCAGTCCATTACACACCCCTGTGAACCTACGCTGCACTCTCAATGGCAAGAATGTCCTTCCTCACATTAGGAGACCGAAAGCACAACTCCAGTGTGGTGTCATGGGCCCTGTACTGAAATGCAGTAGGACTCCTGGCTCTGAAACTCAAACTCTCGCGTCGTATGACGGCCCAACAGCCATTAGCTGTCGTCATGTGCCTGCTGGTCCTGTATGTGTGACTTTCAGGGGGATGAGGTACAAGGACACCCCACGGTTCTGTACTGTATGGTGGCCGGACTCTAAGCTGGCACTCGGGGGAGAGGACGGCAGCGCGACCTGGGTGTCCATGGTACCCGCATGAAAGGTACGCATGCAGGTGCAGCAGGGAGTAAGAAAGCGAATGGTATGTAGTTTCATTGCAAAAGGATTGAGTTAGGAGAGAGAGGTTTCTTACTGCAGGATTTACAGGCGTCCTTGGTGAGAACCCACACCTGCAGTATTGGGTTACAGTTTTGGTATCCAAAAAATCGAGGAAGGACCCCTCACGATTCTAGAGTGGAGTGCAGAGGACGGCCTCACATGACTGGATTATGGGATGTCAGGGACTGTCTTATGAGAAAGACTGGAAGACTTGGGTTATACTCTCTCAGATTTAGAAGTTGCAGAGGGGATCTGTATAGAAAACTTCCAACCAAGTCTAAGGGGTGGACAGGGTAGAGGCCACAGGAAGAGTTCCCCGATGTTCGGGACGCCAGGACAAGGGGTCACAGCTTAAGGATAAAGGGGGGAAATCCTTTAAACCAGAGATGAGAGAACTTTTTTCCACGCAGAGAGTGGTGCAATTACTCTGGAACCTCATGATCAGAGGGTTAGGTGAGGCCAGTTTCCTGTGATTCTCAGTCTGAAGTGGCCCTTGCATTCTCTCCATTACAGGGGGTAATGGAGAGAAGGCAGGTACGTGGATACTCCTGCATTTGATCGTCAGTGCTGTGAATGGAAACACCCCGTGCAGGCCTTAGGAGGACGTTTTTCTTCCGGTCATGCACCTATTTCTAGTGACCTGTTTCTATGTTACTTCCACATGGTTACCAGAGGATGCTGCCTATTCCGGTGCAATTACACCAGCAGTCTGGGAACGTAACACCTTACATCTTCTACAGGAGGCTGCGGCCTATCCGATTTGACCAGCAGTTGAGAATGTTATTCTCTCCATGTTCCCACAGTGCTGCCTGTCCCGCTGAGTATACTCCAGCACTCTGTGAATGTACTGTCATGTTCTCAACATGTGGATAGGGAACGTTCTCCCCCTACTCGCAGCCTTTTCACCGTCACATTGTTCAAGCGCATACAGATACATATCTTATGCCACATGGGACAGAGATAGTGCCAGGACCGCTGAATTAACCAGCAATGTCTGTGAAGTCATAGGAAAGGGGTCACATGTTTAAGGAAAAGCGGAGAAACCATTTAATTAACCCGCACTGAAAGAGAACCTCCAGTTCCCGCAGATGTGGCTGACACGCTGGAAACTCTCAGCACTATCTGTGAAAGTCACTCCAGGCACCCCACTACATGCTGGCGAACGCTGAATTCCACGAGTTATGCTGTGGACTTCTCCAAGTTTCCCCACAGAGGCTCTTGACTGAAGGCGGTACGGGGGGAAATACTCTGTGAAATTGACTCAGCCAATGATCATATACAAATTGACTGCCTGCACCCCGCAGAGCCGATCGTTTACTCCAGCACCTTATTCTAGTGGCATAGGAACCTCATCTACAAATCGTCCAGTCCAAATGAATAGACCACTCTCTAGCACATCACACACGGCTTCCTTTTCACCTGATTCTATCATGCTTTGCTTACGGTAGTTATCATTAACCAATTCACACAAGTAGTTAATGACTAGTTTACATTAACTTTGAAACGTCATCGATATGTGTCTGTCTTCAATATTCACACCAATGGTGAAATGGCCCACTCCTGCACCTATTGTTCTGTTTCCCTGGGTTTCAGGCCTTTTACAAATGTTGGCATCGAAGGAATGGGTGTATTACGGGGAAAGGAAATCACCACATGGTGGGAGTGTTGACCACAAACTGGACGGGCCTGCAGTACAGCGAATGACCACGTTTTTATTAAATTTTACAACTACTAAAATTTCAAAAAAAATAAAATAAACATACAGACTATTAACACAATCAAAGAATGCCTATATTGATGGTTTACAAACGTTCATCAGATAAATATAGCAAGAGGAATTAAGTATAGGAGCAAAGAGGTCCTTCTGCAGTCGTACAGGGCCCTGGTGAGACCACACCTGGAGTATTGTGTGCAGTTTGCAGGTCCGTACGAAGCTTTTCAAAAAGGGGAGTGGCATGACAGGATTACAAAGATCTTAATGTGAAATAATGTGCGCGCAGCGCATGTCACAAGCGTGAAACGTGAAGTCCCTCGATGCAAGCTCGGGAGTTTTAGATGCTCTCTGATGCTGAACCTTATTTTGGAGCATTTTTGCACCAAATTTATGACCAATATTTCAGAAATTAACAGGAACCTGAGAGGTAGATTTTACACACAAAGGGTGCTGGGTGTATGTAACGAGCTGCCAGAGGAGGTAATTATGGCTGGGATTATCCTAATGTTTAAGAGACATTTGGACACGTACATGGATAGGACAGATTTAGATGGATATGGGCCAACGCGTGTGAGTGGGGCTAGTTTAGATGGGACATGTCGGTCGGTGTGGGCAAGTTGGGCTGAAGGGCCTGTTTCCACACTGCATCATTCTATGACTAAAAAGTGAAGAAGGAAAATGCATGTAGATAAGTCGAGCAGATTTGACAGAGGAGTGAAATGTAAAGGCAGAGAGAGGTTTATGGGTGGAAAGGAGGGGGGAGAGTGGGCTTGGGCAGATGGGTGAAGGGAAAATAGTAACACAGTGTTGGAGTAACTCAGTGAGACAGGCAGCATCTGCGGAGAACCATATAATATATACCATATAACAATTACAGCACGGAAACAGGCCATCTCGACCCTTCTAGTCCGTGCCGAACACATATTCTCTCCTAGTTCCATCTACCTGCGCTCAGACCATAACCCTCCATTCCCTTCCCATCCATATAACTATCCAATTTATTTTTAAATGATAAAAACGAACCTGCCTCCGCCACCTTCACTGGAAGCTCATTCCACACAGCCACCACTCTCTGAGTAAAGAAGTTCCCCCTCATGTTACCCCTAAACTTCAGTCCCTTAATTCTCAAGTCATGTCCCCGTGTTTGAATCTTCCCTACTCTCAGTGGGAAAAGCTTTTCCACGTCAACTCTGTCTATCCCTCTCATCATTTTAAAAACCTCTATCAAGTCCCCCCTTAACCTTCTGCGCTCCAAAGAATAAAGCCCTAACTTGTTCAACCTTTCTCTGTAACTTAGTTGCTGAAACCCAGGCAACATTCTAGTAAATCTCCTCTGTACTCTCCCTATTTTGTTGACATCCTTCCTATAATTAGGCGACCAAAATTGTACACCATACTCCAGAATTGGCCTCACCAATGCCTTGTACAATTTTAACATTACATCCCAACTTCTATACTCAATGCTGTGATTTATAAAGGCCAGCACACCAAAAGCTTTCTTTACCACCCTATCTACATGAGATTCCACTTTCAGGGAACTGTGCACAGTTATTCCCAGATCCCTCTGTTCACCTACATTCTTCAATTCCCTACCATTTACCATGTACGTCCTATTTTGATTTGTCCTGCCAAGATGTAGCACCTCACACTTATCAGCATTAAACTCCATCTGCCATCTTTCAGCCCACTCTTCCAACTGGCATAAATCTCTCTGTAGACTTTGAAACTCTACTTCATTACCCACAACCCCACCTATCTTAGTATCATCTGCATACTTACTAATCCAATTTACCACACCATCATCCAGATCATTGATGTACATGACAAACAACAGTGGACCCAACACAGATCCCTGTGGCACCCCACTCGTCACTGGCCTCCAACCTGACAAACAACCATCCACCATTACTCTCTGGCATCTCCCATTCAGCCACTGTTGAATCCATCTTGCTACTCCACCATTAATACCCAACCATTGAACCTTCTTAACCAACCTTCCATGAGGAACCTTGTCAAAGGCCTTACTGAAGTCCATATACACAACATCCACTGCTTTACCCTCATCAATTTCCCGAGTAATATCTTCAAAAAATTCAAGAAGATTAGTCAAACATGACCTTACAGGCACAAATCCATGTTGACTGTTCCTAATCAGACCCTGTTTATCCAGATGCTTATATATATTATCTCTAAGTATTCTTTCCATTAATTTGCCCACCACTGACGTCAAACTAACAGGTCTATAATTGCTAGGTTTACTCTTAGACCCCTTTTTAAACAATGGAACAACATGCGCAGTACGCCAATCCCCCGGCACTATTCCCGTTTCTAATGACACTTGAAATATTTCTGCCATAGCCCCTGCTATTTCTACACTAACTTCCCTCAATGTCCTAGGGAATATCCTGTCCGGACCTGGAGACTTATCCACTTTTATATTTCTCAAAAGTGTCAGTACTTCCTCTTTTTTGAATCTCATAGTTTCCATAGCTACTCTACTTGTTTCCCTTACCTCACATAATTCAATATCCTTCTCCTTGGTGAATACCGAAGAAAAGAAACTGTTCAATATCTCCCCCATCTCTTTTGGCTCTGCAGATAGTTGTCCACGCTGACTCTCTAATGGACCAATTTTATCCCTCGTTATCCTTTTGCTATTAATATAGCGGTAGAAACCCTTCGGATTTACTTTTCCCTTACTTGCCAAAGCAACCTCATATCTTCTTTTAGCTTTTCTAATTTCTTTCTTAAGATTCTTTTTACATTCTTTATACTCCTCAAGCACCTCATTTACTCCATTCTGCCTATAATTATTGTAGATCTCCCTCTTTTTCCGAACCAAGTGTCCAATTTCCCTTGAAAACCATGGCTCTTTACAATTTTTACGAGTTCCTTTCAACCGAACAGGGACATAAAGATTCTGTACTCTTAAAATTTCACCTTTAATTGTACTACATTTCTCTTCCACATCTTTCCCATAAAACAAACTATCCCAATTTACTCCTTTTAAATCCTTTCGCATCTCCTCCAAGTTAGCCTTTCTCCAATCAAAAATCTCAACCCTAGGTCCAGTTCTGTCCCTCTCCATAATTATATTGAAACTAATGGTATTGTGATCACTGGACCCGAACTGTTCCCCAAAGCATACCTCTGCCACCTGACCCATCTCATTTCCTAACAGGAGGTCCAGCACCGCCCCTTCTCTAGTAGGTACTTCTATGTATTGCTGCAAAAAAACTATCCTGCACACATTTTACAAACTCCAACCCATCCAGCCCATTTACAGAATGTGTTTCCCAGTCTATGTGTGGAAAATTGAAATCTCCCATAATCACTACCTTGTGCTTACTACTATTATCTGTAATCTCCTTACATAATTGCTCTTCCAATTCTCGCTCCCCATTTGGCGGTCTATAATACACCCCTATAAGTGTTGCTACCTCTTTCCCATTTCTCAGTTCCACCCAAATAGCCTCCCTAGACGAGCCCTCTAATCTATCCTGCCAAAGCACTGCTGTAATATCTTCCCTGATAAGCAATGCAACACCTCCACCTCTTGCCCCCCCCCCCCCCCCCAATTCTATCACACCTGAAGCAACAAAATCCTGGAATATTTAGTTTCCAATCACAGCCCTCCTGCAACCATGTTTCACTGATCGCCACAACATCATACTTCCAGGTGTAGAATATGAATAGGCGACGTTTCACAGAAAGCTGGAGTGACTCAGCGGGTCAGGCAGCATCTGTGGAGAACATGGATAGGTGACATATCACAGAGTACTGGAGTAACTCAGTGAGTCAGGCAGCATCTGTGAAGAACATGGATAGGTGATATGTCACAGAGTGTGCTGGAGTAACTCAGTGGGTCAGGCAGCATCTCTGGAGAAAAGGTATAGATTATATTTCGGGTCAAGACCGTTCTTCAGTAATATTCATGATGTGCCATGCATAGACATTCCTGAATGTTACCCAAACCATCGTGAGCTACTTTGTTACGGTGCTTGCCCTCCCCTGTAACATCTCTGCTGCCTTGGGTGATGCAGGACCGGACACAAGCTTTGGGACATTGCGTGAAGCTGTTGCCGTCTGTCCCAGCCTGGTAAAAACCTGGATGGTGTGTTGTGGAGAGGTGGCACTAGTGGGAGAGTCTAGGACCGGTGGCCAAAGCTTCAGAATTAAAGGACATTCGTTTAGGAAGGAGATGAGCAGGAATTTCTGGTCAGAGGGTGGTGAACTGTGGAATTCATTGCCACAGACAGCTGTGGAGGCCAAGTCAATGGACATTTTTCAGGAGGAGATTGATAGATTCTTGATTGATACGGGTGTCAGAGGTAATGGGGAGAAGGCAGGAGAATGGGTTTGAGAGGGAAAGATAGATGGAGCCATAGAGTAATACAGTGTGGAAACAGGCCCTTCGGCCCAGCATGTCCCATCTGCACTAGTCCCACCTGCCCACGTTTGATCCATATCCCTCAACTACCTCCTCTGGCAGCTTGTTCCATACACCTACCACCCTTTGTGTGAAAAATATACCCCACAGATTCCTATTAAGTCTTTTGCCGTTCACCTTAAACTTATGTCCTCTGCTCCTCGATTCACTTACTCTGGGCAAAAGACTCAACCATATCTATTCAAATCATGATTTTATACACCTTTATTAGATCATCCGTCATCCTCCTGTGCTCCATGAAATAGAGTCCCACCCTACTCAACCTCTCCCTATAGCTCTGGCCCTCTAGCCCTGGCAACATCCTCATAAATCTTCCCTGTACTCTTTCCAGTTTGATGACATCTTTCCTATAACATGGTGCCCAGAACTGAACACAATATTCTGAATGCGGGCTCACCAACTTCTTATGCCATTGCAACATGACCTCCCAACTTCTATACTCAGCCTGGCCCGCTGAGTTACTCCAGCACTCTGTGAAACATCACAGAACAGGGCAAGATTAGCAAGTTTGCTGATGATACACAAGTGAGTGGTTTTGCAGATAGTGAAGATGGTTGTGAAAGATTGCAGCAGGAACTGGATCAATTAGCCAGGTGGGCAAAGGAATGGTTGATGGTTGCATGGTTCCTTGAAGGTCAATTTGGCCCTCATCAGTTAGAGTATTGAGTATAGAAGTTGTGAGGTCATGTTGCAGTTGTATAAGACGTTGGTGAGACCGCATTTAGAATATTGTGTTCAGTTCTGGGCACCGTGTTATAGGAAAGATGTCAAACTGAAAAGACTACAGAGATCCCCATCCTGGATCAGTCCAATCAGGGTTGTGTCATCCGCAAACTTGAGAAGCTTGACAAAGGTGTCTGGGGAGGTGCAGTCATTGGGTGTGAAGTGGTGATTGGAGTGGGGTGGGTGTAGAAGGGCCCAGTCTTTGCAGACTGAGGTCAGGCTGTGAGTGGGTGTAAAGTTGGGGTGGGAAAGGGTCCACTGTTTTCATATTGGAGTCTTGCCTTAAGTAGGTGTGAAGTGGTGAATGGGAAGGAGAGGGTGCAGGGTCCATTCTTTGCAGACTGCGGTCTGGCTGTGTTTGTTGGGGAATGGGTACCAGGGTTACGTTTCTGATTTCCAAGCCTGCAGTAAAACTCATTCAGAGCCAGAATCGCCACATTTTTCCGATTTGAAAAAAAAAAAAAAATACCGATTTTTTCCTCTTTTTTTTTGGTGACATTTTTCTTAGAGGGAAAAAAGGGGGAAAGCTCAGAACACAGGCCCGGAGCCCATAAAACAGCCATGAAGCCTACGAAACACAGGCCCGGAAGCCAAGAACTTTGGGCAAAGCCCGGAGCACAGGCCTGGGGCCTAAAACACAGGCCTGACGCCAACGTACAAAACCTCTGAACCAAAGAGCATTATTGCAAGATATTTTTGTGGGTGCTTAGTGACAGATATAATATATTTGTGTATTTATGCTTGGAACTAAATGTTTTAGAGCGAAACTTTTTGGGCCTAAAATCAGCAATTAGATGATGAAATGCTTTGATAAAAGCAAAATAATGCATGATTTCCCCACCCTCTCTCTTTCCCCCCTCAGTCTCACCTGCCCCCTTTCTCTCCCCCCTCTCCCCCTGTGAGATGGGAGGGAAGTAGGGAGAGAGAGAGGGGGGAGGGGGGGGGGGTGAAAGAGTGAGTGAAGGACAGAGAATGATTGCACACAAAAATTACATACAAAAGCAGAGTAAATTCTTTGGAGGGAGATGGGGAGGGGTGGGGGAGGAACCCCTCCCCCTCCCGATCTGCCCCCCACCTCTCTACCCCCCCCCCCTCCCTCTCTCCCACCCCTCCCACCGTGGGCTTTGGCCTATGTTCTGGACCACAGAG
>NW_026575579.1:0-41446 GCF_028641065.1 Leucoraja erinaceus
ATATTGGTTATCGGCTACGTATTTTACCACGGGATACTAATTCAGTGGCAGACACCAGGTCACAAAAATTTATTGAAAGTACTGAATGGATGTTGGATAGAAAGGTATTTGCTGAAATCACAGTAAAGTATGGAAGGCCAGATATTGATTTTGCATCCAGGTTAAATCACCAGTTACCGAGGTATGTATCATGGGAACCAGATCCTGGGGCAGAAGCTACAGATGCATTCTCACTGCACTGGGGGAAATGGTTCATTTATGCATTTCCTCCTTTCTGCCTAATCAATCGGGTACTAAGGGAAATTCAACAGGATTCGGCATCTGGGATTTTCATAGTACCTGATTGGCTTACCCAACCATGGTTCTCCGTGATACAGGACATGGTGCTGGAACCATGTATAACTTTAAGACATAGTCCTAAGTTACTGGTGCATCCAGTAACTGAGGATAGCTATCCATGTCATAGAAAATATTGATTTATTGGGTTGTAGACTCTAAAAGACCCGCTACGGGACATGGGGCTATCAAAAAGAACTGTGGACATGATCACAGCAGCACAAAGAAGGTCTACACAAAAACAGTATTTAGGTCATATTAGAAAATGGACTAATTACTGCCATAATAACCTTCTGGACCACAGAAATAAGGATGTTCCGGCGGTGCTAGAGTTTTCTCACCAGCCTGCACTATGGAGGATTTAGTTACAGCACTGTGAATAGTGCCAGAAGTGCATTGTCAAGTTATTTGTGGCAAGGAACAGAAAGACAGTCTGTGGGCTCACATCCTCTGGTATTTAAATTTTAAGAGGCATTTTTAACACTAAGCCACCCAAAACAAGATACAGGTGCACAACCTTTTATCCGGTGTTCCAGAAACCGAAAAGCTCCGAAAACCGGCCATTTTTTCCAGATGTCGTCTGCGCACCAAAGCTCGCGTTTGGCGCCAAACTTGACCCAAAACGACCCACGGTCAACCCAGGTCTGTACTACTGTAGCGGCTGCCTCCTCCCTGGAGACCGGGAGACGCTTAAACATCTGTAAATCATTGCTTAAATGTTAGTCAGTTAGTTTGGAGGGCTTTTATGTGAAGGGGGGTGAAGGGGTAAACTTTAATTCTTAGTCCCCTCCCTGGTCGGAGAGGCGGGGAGCGGTCAATGCATTACCGGGTTGCCGTGCAGCAAGCTCCGCAGCTCTGTGGCCGGTGGGGCTGCGGGCGACGCCGGTTGTAGCTCCGACCCCGGCAACTCTACCCCTGGCTGCGTGGTGCTCCAAATCCAGCGCGGCCCCGCGGCCGGACGCCCCAGCTCCGCGAATGTCGGGAGTCGGCGGCGTCGCGCTGGGAAACCAGCGGGGAGCGGGCAATGCCTTACCGGGTCGCCGTGCGGCAAGCTCCGGAGCGCTGTGGCCGCCGACACACAACATCGCGGAGCGTCGCTGGATTTGGAGCCGCGCAGCCAGGGGTAGAGTTGCCGGGGTCGGAGCTCCAACCGGCGCCGCCCGCGGCCGGACGGAGCCCCCAGCTCCGCGGATCCAAATCCAGCGACGCTCCGCGATGTTGTGTGTCGGCGGCCACAGCGTTCCGGAGCTTGCCGCACGGCGACCCGGTAAGGCATTGCTCGCTCCTCGCTGGTATCCCAGCGCGACGCCGCCGACTCCCGACATTCCCGGAGCTGGGACGTCCGACCGCGGGCCGCGCTGGATTTGGAGCACCTCGCAGCCAGGGGTAGAGTTGCCGGGGTCGGAGCTACAACCGGCGCCGCCCGCGGCCGGACGGAGCCCCCAGCTCCGCGAGGTTGGGAGTCGCCGACCAGGTAGGGGACTAAGAATTAAAGTTTCCCCCTTCACCCCGACTCCACCACCACCACATAAAATCCCTCCAAACTAACTGACTAACATTTATGCAATGATTCTCCCGGTCACTGGGGAGGAGGCAGCTGCTCCAGACTTTTCAAGCCGCCCGCGCTACCTACCTAATCTACGCTAAAAATCTTCCATTCTGAAATCCGAAAATGTCCGAAATCCGACAAGTGTCTGGTCCCAAGGCTTTCGGATAAAAGGTTGTGCACCTGTACAACCAAATCTGGGATGTAAGTGTGGTTCTGACCATGTTAGGGAATTGGTCGCCGGCATTAAATCTGGACAAACTAACTAGGAAATGGTAATGCTGATGGCGCTGGTCATAGCGCAAAGGGTCCAGTTATTGCAAATATTAAGACTGGATGGCTTGACTATGGCGGCAGGAAGTTTGTTTTTTTGTGATCCAGGACCTTATTAAACAAAATAGACCAGGATCAGTGGGGCAGGTCATAGAATTTATGGCCTACCCGGAGGATGAACGCCTCTGTATAGTGAAGCACGTTTTGTTATACATTGAAAGGACAAAGGCTATCAGAGGCAAGGAAATGGCTTTTTAATCAGCCATAAGAAACCGTACCGTAGAGTGTCAACTCAGACCATTTCGCGGTGGCTGAAATATGGGTTAAGAAAGGCGGGAGTGGACACTAACATATTTAAATCTCACTCCACCAGGGCTGCAGCTACATCCGCAGCAAAACGCCTTGATGTATCCATGGACCAAATCCTCAGGATTGCAGGATGGTCGTCGGAGAAAACGTTTCAGAAATGTTATAACAAACCAGTTAGCAGTATGGGAACGTTTTCGGGAAAATTTTTAAGTTCTGTATGATAATTTATCCCTGAAGAATACAAGGGTTATGATTTGAATTAATAAGATATTATTTATCATTTACGTTAAATAATTGGTATGAATGTTTTGAATATCATTAACAATTTCTCCCAAACTACCAAGGCAGTTGTGAAGCATGGACTCGTTCCACGGCATGAGGTCACAGAGTTTTGAAATCTTCACGTAGTCACTCACGTGACTCCGAAGTAAAATAGTAAGATTAAACGAGAACTTACCAGTTTGAAGTTTGATCTTTATTTTATGAGGAGGAACGTTGAGGGAATACGTGCCCTCCGCTCCCACCCTCGAATGGTCATATTTTAAACTGGTATCTCTTTAATAATCTTACTATTTTAGGTCATTATAGTGTATCTGTGACCTCACACCACTGCTTTGAAGGATGACACGCATGCGTCGTAAGCGGGGTTCTTCACGTATTCCCTCAACGTTCCTCCTCATAAAATAAAGATCAAACTTCAAACTGGTAAGTTCTCGTTTAATCTTACTATTCTACCGTATTTAAACGATAACTTACAACCAGGTTTCCAAAGTCCCTCTGCCCCTTTGCAAAATTATCTCTAGGATGTGGAATGCCCTCCAGTGCCTTTTTAATATCTTCCATATTCCATGGCCTGTACACGTACATTGGCCCCACTGCGCCGGCACCTGGATTAGGCATTGCAATCATAGGATACATTTCGGCCCCGCTTGGTCTTATTGACAATGGAGATTTATGTTCAAATATAGGACCTGCATGAAAATTATAAACGGTACCTGAGCGAGTGGTTTTCGGACTTTGCAAACCTGGGTGCAGCTGGCCGCTTTCCTTAATGGTTGGTTTTTGTTCCAGTACGGGGGTTGGAGCCCTTGTTGAGTCCGATCCGACGGTTTCTTCCACTGGTGGCAAGGCCACCCCCTTTTTCTCCGGTGTGTACGGAGGTGGGGGGGGCACTCGCCATACCCAGTGATTAGTGGGAGACCTCGTTGTCCCCCTTCTGGAGGAAAGCGTTTGTCGATGGTTCGCTTTTGGTAAGTTGTTCCTTCTCTTTTTCCTTTCCGTCTCTGCGAGATCTGGCTTCCTGAAGCCAGACGTGCTTCATGGTAGCCCAACTTGTGCTTCCTTCTTTTTGTTGCATCTTTGGCAATAGCAGACATTAATTTACAACAATCATCAACAAGTAACTTACCACTAAAATCAAATTTAAACCAATTGTTTAAATACTTACAATTACGCTTACTTTGTATAAACATACATTTCTCATCACTTTCATAACCTTTTTAGTTTGTCGAGCCCATTCTGATTCCCTCCTCGAGAATTACGACTATACTTTTTCCCCGTCAAGTCCAACTTGACTGAAGTCCCAAACTTCTTGCCTTGGACGACCCCGTTTGTCGCCCGAGAAGTCCAACCACTCTTCTCAATTGTCCGCGACAATTCTTTGGTAACCCCGTCACTCAAGTAGTCCAACTACTCTTCTCCTGTCAAGTCCAACTTGACTCTGAAGTCCCAGACTTCTTTGGCGACCCAGTCGCCGGAGTGGTCAATGTAAAATGACTTACTGCACACACAAGTCTTTTTACTGTAACTGTTTATTAAGCTAATACTTTACACTAAGCTGTAGCTGTCCGTGGTCATCACTGGAGCTAGGGGACACTACAATTATACTGGAAACAATGGGGAGTGGTTAGTAGTGGGGAGGTCACTATGGTTAAAGGAACATGCACTGATCTACAGTCAACTACTCTCTTCAATTGTCCCCGACAATTCTGTATGCCGTCCCGGGTCTCTGAAGATGGTAACAAAATACAACTCGGCAAAGTCAAAATTACTTAGCTGGGGCCCCACTATCTACGGAACGTTCAGTCCTACCTCCGGCGTGTCGGTTGAGCCCCGTCACTCTGTCCATAAGGAACCTTAAAATGAGCGCTCTTGGTTCCACTGAAAACTGGCAACAGAGGTATTGGGGCCCCACGTTGGGCGCCAATTATGTTAGAAATTTCCCAAGAAAGACTATTACAAAAACGGAGGTAGAAACTGAAAAAACTTTATTGAGAGAGAGTCACACAGAGCCAAAGTGTCTGTGGGAATACTCTCTGAGCTAATGCTGAAAACCATCTCTTTTATACATTGATTTAGACAAAAAAGCATCCAGACAAATGGTAATGAACAAGGACACTCAGAATTCAAAGGAAATAAAATTTAGCTGTGGAAAGTTACACCAGAGCAAGATTAGTCATTCTGCAAGTTCTGTGATAGACTCTTAATCTCTTGACCGAGACCTGTCACAGCGCTCCGGAGCTTACTGTACGGCGACCCGGTAAGGCATTGACCGCTCCCCGCCTCTCCGACCAGGTAGGGGACTAAGAATTAAAGTTTCCCCCTTCACCCCCCTCCCCCCCTTCACATAAAAGCCCTCCAAACTAACTGACTAACATTTAAGCAATGATTTACAGATGTTTAAATGTTTCCCCGGTCTCCGTGGAGGAGGAAGCCGCTACAGTAGTACAGACCTGGGTTGACCGTGGGTCGTTTCAAGTCAAGTTTGGCGCCAAACGCGAGCTTTGGTGTGCAGACAACATCCTGGAAAAAATGTCCGGTTTTCGGAGTTTTTCGGTTTCCGGAACTCTGGATAAAAGGTTGTGCACCTGTAGTTGCATAAATTTTTCCATCACTGATCGTGGACTTTAGGGCTCAACATCTGAGGACATGCACGCCACTGGAGATAAATGGGACTACTGTGGATAGGGTGAGCTGCTTTAATTACCTGGGAGTCCACATCACAGAGCATCTGACATGGACAACACACATTGTCGCATTGGTGAGTAAGGCAAGGCAGCGCTTTTATCACCTGAGGCAGCTGAGGAAATTCAGAGTCTCTCTGATGATCCTTCAGTGCTTCTATTCTGGGACTGTAGAAAGCATCTTGTCTGGCAACATCACAAACTGGTTTGGGAACAGTTCTGCCCAGGACAGGAAGTCTCTGCAGAGAGTAGTGCATTTGGCCGAACGCACTATGGGAACTACACTTGCCCCCCTACAGGTCCTATACACCAGGAGGTGTAGATCCAGAGCCAGCAACATTATGGGGGACCCCTACCACCCCAGCAACAGACTGTTCCAGCTGCTACGGTCAGGCAAACGCCTCCACTGTCTTGCTGTGAAAACAGAGAGGATGGGACGGAGTTTCTTCCCACAGGCCATTAGGACTGTAAATTCTTACCTCACCAGGGACTAATTTACTGTGCTGGTTTTTGTTGTGTTGTATCATTTGTAAAGGATTATTTTCTAAAATATAAATACTGATTCAAACAAGGGGACATGACATGAGAAATTCAAACAAGGGGACATGACATGAGAAATTCAAACAAGGGGACATGACATGAGAAATTCAAGCAAGGGGACATGACATGAGAAATTCAAACAAGGGGACATGACATGAGAATTAAGGGACTGAAGTTTAGGGGTAACATGAGGGGGAACTTCTTTACTCAGAGAGTGGTAGCTGTGTGGAATGAGCTTCCAGTGAAGGTGGTGGAGGCAGGTTTGTTTTTATCATTTAAAAATAAATTGGATAGTTATATGGATGGAAAGGGAATGGAGGGTTATGGTCTGAGCGCAGGTATATGGGACTAGGGGAGATTATGTGTTTGGCACGGACTAGAAGGGTCGAGATGGCCTGTTTCCGTGCTGTAATTGTTATATGGTTATATGGTTATATGATTCTATTTTTGCAAAATCCGCAGGCATTGCCACTTTCATTTCACTGCACATCTTGTATGCGTATGTGACAAATAGACTTGACTTGACTTGACATGCGGATAGAGTCCTTACAGGAAGCAGTCTTGGAAGAAGCGTAGTCCAGATAGCCATGTGAGTCAGTGGGTTTGCAGTAGATGCCGGTCAGTATTCTGTTACCTTATATAGCCAAAAGAAAATAGACAATAGAAAATAGACGCAGGAGTGGACCATTCGGCCCTTCGAGCCAGCACCACCATTCAATGTGATCATGGCTGATTGTCCACAATCAGTACCCCGTTCGTACCTTCTCCCCCTTATCCCCTTACTCTGCTATCTATAAGAGCCCTCTCAAGCTCTCTCTTGAAAGTATCCAGAAAACCGGCCTCCACCGCCCTCTGGGCAGAGAATTCCACAGACTCACAACTCTCAGGGTGAAAAAGTGTTTCCTCATCTCCGTTCGAAGTGGCTTACACCTTATTATTGAACTGTGGCCCCTGGTTGTGGACTCCCCAACATCAGGAACATGTTTCCTGCCTCTAGCTTGTCCAAACCCTTAATATATATCTTCTATATTACTAAAAATATGTTCTCCTCTCTCCCTTCTCCTCTCCCCCCCCTTTCCTCTCCCCCACTCCTCTCCCCACCTTCTCCTCTCCTCCCCCCACCCATTCCTCTCCCCCTCTCCACTCCCTCCCCCTACCCCCCCACCTCCTTTCCCCCTCTCCTCTCCCCCCTCCCCTTTCTCTCTCTCTCTCCGCTTTTTCCTCCCCTCCACCCTCTCCCCCACCGTCCCTCCCCTAACCCCCCCCTCCCCTCCACACACCTCTACCCCCTTCCCTCCACCCTCCCTCCCCCTCCCTCCTCCCCACCTCTCCCCCTCCCCTCATCTCACCCCCACTCAGCACACACACACTCCATCCCCCTCTCCCCCTCTCTCCTCCCCCCCTCTCCCCACCCCTCTCTCTCTCCCCTCCATCCCCCTCCCCCACCCTCCCTCACTCCCCTAAACCCCCTCCCCTCCACACCCCCTACCCTCTTCCCTCCACCCTCCTTGCTCCCCACCTCTCCACCTCACTCTCACCCTCTCTCTTTTCTCCACTCCTCCCCTACCTTTCCCCCCTCACCCACCCTCCCTCTTATCCTCCTCTCCACCCCCCCCCTCCCCCTTTCCCCTCTCTCTGTGCCTCTGTCTCTCTCACTGTCTCTCACTGTCTCTGCCCCTTGTCTCTCTGCCCTCACTCTCTATCCCCCCCCCCCCCCCCAGATGTGACTGCAAGTGGGGGCTATGCTCAGTGGATAGGGTGGTTATGGGGTAAAAGGAGCAAATTAATAATATTAATATAATATCAAGGGGGGTAATTAGTGTGAGTGCGGGGGGTGGGGGGGGGTAGTTAGTGTGTGACGCTGCATGCCACCTCCCTCCCCCCACAACCATACATTGGGGGAACGGGTCTGCACTTGGTCTAGTATATTTCTAAACCTCTGATCTTGACCACTTTTGGCCTACTGTGCTGCAATTTCTGACAGAACATCGCCACCTATGGCCGTCATTTTTGGCCAGCTCGCACAGAGCCCCCCTCCGCCTTACAGGTGCGGAGGATTTTTCCCATCGATGACAAATCAGAGAGATATTGATGTTTTTAAAAAAAATCACCATTCTCTCTGCTGCAGGGAGGGGGAGGGACTATAAAACCAGGAAGTGGTGTACCTCACTCACTCTCTCGAGGTGGATGAAGCCAAGAGTCACGTCTCTCTGAGCTCTGAATAACACTGAACAAATGTCTACACAACTGTGAGTACCCTTAATGTGGTTTGAAAATGAAAATATGGTTTGTTTGAAGTAAAAAGGCACTGCCTGCAAATGGTTGTTTGGCTGCTTTTCGCTTAAGTTGAAAGGCACTACTTACTGCAAAGTTAGTAGTGCACAGTTTAAGGATAAGGGGGAAATATTTCAGGACCGAGATGAGGAAAACTTTTTTCACACAGAGAGTGGTGAATCTCTGGAATTCACTGCCGCAGAAGGTAGTTGAGGCCAGTTCATTGGCTATATTTAAGAGGGAGTTAGATGTGGCCCTTGTGGCTAAAGCGATCAGGGGGTATGGAGAGAAGGCAGGTACAGGATACTGAGTTGAATGATCAGCCATGATCATATTGAATGGCGGTGCAGGCTCGAAGGGCCGAATGGCCTACTCCTGCACCTATGTTTCTATGTTTCTAAATGGTGGCAAGAAGTTGATAGGCACTACTTACTGTAAATGGTGGCCTGTGAGCTTTGGTTTATAGTTCAAAATGCACTACTTACTGCAAATGGTGGCTTAGGAGCTTTGGCTTGAAGATTAAAAAAAAATCACCATTCTCTCTGCTGCACCTGCTGGAGGGAGGGGGAGGGACAATAAAACCAGGAAGTGGTGTGCCACACTCACTCTCTGCAAGATTGATGAAGCCAAGGGTCATGTCTCTCTGAGCTCTGAATGACACTGAACAAATGTCTACACAACTGTGAGTACCCTTAATGTGGTTTGAAAATGAAATTTAAAAAAAAAAAGGCACTGCCTGCAAATGGTTGTTTGGATGCTTTGGCTTGAAGTTGAAAGCCACTACTTACTGCAAATTGTGGCATGAAGTTGAAAGGCACTACTTACTTCAAATGGTGGCTTGGATGTTTTGCTTGAAGTTGAAAGGCACTACTTACCGCAACTGGTGGCTTGGGAGCTTTGGCTTGAAGTTGAAAGGCACTACTTACTGCAAATGGTGGCTTGGGTGTTTTGCTTGAAGTTGAAAGACACTACTTACTGCACTGTACATGGTGGCTTGTGTGCTTTGGCTTGAAGTTGAAAGGCACTACTTGCTGCAAATGGTGGCTTGGTGCTTTGGCTTGATGTTGAAAGGCACTATTTACTGCACATGGTGGCTTGGGTGGTTTGGCTTGATGTTGAAAGGCACTATTTGCTGCAAATGGTAGCTTGGATGCTTTGGCTTGAAGTTGAAAGGCACTACTTACTGCAAATGGTGGCTTGGGTGCATTGGCATGAAGTTGAAACAATGGTGGCGGTGGATTTGGCTTGAAGTTGAAAGGCACTTCTTACTGATGGTGGCTTGGGTGCTTTGGCTTGAATTGAAAGTCACTAAATGCAAATGGTGGCTTGGGTGCTTTGGCTTGAAGTTGAAATGCACTATTTACTACAACTGGTGGCTTGGGAGCTTTGGTTTAAAGTTGAAAGGAACTACTTACTGCAAATGTAGGGTGTTTTTGGCTTGAATCACCATTCTCTCTGCTGCCCCTGCTGGAGGGAGGGGAAGGGACTATAAAACCAGGAAGTGGTGTGCCACACTCGAAGTCTGCAAGATGGATGAAGCCAAGGGTTACGTCTCTCTGAGCTCTGAATAACACTGAACAAATGTCTACACAACTGTGAGTACCCTTAATGTGGTTTGAAAATGAAAATATGGTTTGTTTGAAGTAAAAAGGCACTGTTTGCAAATGGTTGTTTGGGTGCTTTGGCTTGAAGTTGAAAGTCATTACTTACTGCAAATTGTGACGTGGGTGCTTTGCTTGAAGTTGAAAGGCACTACTTACTGCAAATGGTGGCATGAGATTGAAAGGCACTACTTACTGCAAATGGTGGCTTGGGAGCTTTGCTTTAAAGTTGAAAGGCACTACTTACCACAAATGGTGGCTTGGGTGCTTTGGCTTGAGGTTGAAAGGCACTACTTACTGCAAATGGTGGCTTGGGTGATTTTACTTGAAGTTAAAAGGCACTACTGCAAATGCACTTACTTCCTGTTTGTACTGTCTATTGATTTTAGATAAAATGCTACACTTACGGCTGTGATTTTTGGCCATCTTACTCAGTCCCCCATCCGCTGAGCAGGTGCAGAGAATTCTTCACATCAATGAAAAATAAAAGTGTTATTAGTGTTTAAAAAATGTTGAGAATCTCTCTCCTGTCAATCACGCCCTGAAAGCCACACCTTTTCCGGTGGGAGGGGGAGGGGTTATAAAACCCGGACGTGTGGGTGTGGCTCAGTCTCTGCATGATGGGGGAGGGAGAGGTCATGACTCTGTCTGAGCTGTGAATAAACTAAACACACTGAATGTCTACTGAACTGTGAGTTTGGTGTTATGTGTGGTTTTATGGTGGTTTCACCCTGCATGAAATGGTATGAAGCTGCATTTGAATCTGGTGGCCTTGGACCCTGCTTGAAGTGGAATAAAACTGCACTGAATTTGGTGGCCTTGCACCCTGCTTGAAGTGGTTGGAAACTGCACTTGAATTTGGTGGCCTTGCACCCTGCTCATAGTGGTAAGAAACTGCACTTGAATTTGGTGGCCTTGAACCCTGCTTGAAATGGTAGGAACATGGATTTGAATTTGGTGGACTTGCACCCTGCTTGAAATGGTAGGAACATAGATTTGAATTTGGTGCACTTGCACCCTACTTGAAATGGAATTTCAAGGAATAGTCATGAGTCAACTGCCAGCCCACCAGCCGTGAGTGAGCTGCCAGCAGATCAGGCTTGAGGGACTGAGCTGCCACCCCAAGAACCCATACCAGCACTCCAGAAAGCCCTCCGACTGGCCACCAATATTGGAATTGGTGGAGAGGTGGAATATTGCGTCCGGGACCAGCCCTCCCGTGTGAACATGGGACCCAATGGGTCCCACTTAGTTTAGTATACAATATATATTAATGACTGGACGAGGGAATTGAATGCAACATCTCCAAGGTTGCGGATGACACGAAGCTGGGGGGCGGGGTTAGCTGTGAGAAGGATGCTAGGAGACTGCAAGGTGACTTGAATAGATTGGGTGAGTGGGGAAAATGCATGGCAGATGCAGTATAATGTGGATAAATGTGAGGTTATCCACTTTGGTGGCAAAAACAGGAAAGTAGACTATTATCTGAATGGTGGCCAATTAGAAAAAGGGGGGATGCAACGAGCCCTGGGTGTCATGGTACACCAGTCATTGAATGTAGGCATGCCGGTGCAGCAGGCAGTGAAGAAAGCAAATGGTATGTTAGCATTCAAAGCAAATGGATTCGAGTATAGGAGCAGGGAGGTTCTACTGCAGTTGTACAGGGTCTTAGTGAGACCACACCTGGCGTATTGCAAACAGTTTTGGTCTCCAAATCTGAGGAAAGACATTCTTGCCATAGAGGGAGTGCAGAGAAGGTTCACCAGACTGATTCCTGGGATATCAGGACTTTCATATGAAGAAAGACTGGATAGACTCGGCTTGTACTCGCTAGAATTTAGAAGATTGGGGAGGGATCTTATTGAAACTTACAAATTTCCTAAGGGGTAGGACAGGCTAGATGCAGGAAGATTGTTCCCGATGTTGGTGAAGTCCAGAACAAGGGCACACAGTTTAAGAATAAGGGGGAAATCTTTTAAGACCGAGGTGAGAAAAACAATTTTCACACAGAGTGGTGAATCCCTGGAATTCTCTGCCACGGAAGGTAGTTGAGGCCAGTTCATTGGCTATATTTAAGAGGGAGTTAGATGTGTCCCTTGTGGCTAAAGGGATTAGTGGGTATGGAGAGAAGGCAGGTACAGGATACAGAGTTGGATGATCAGCCATGGTCATATTGAATGGTGGTGCAGGCTCGAAGGGCCGAATGGCCTACTCCTGCACCTATTTTCTATGTTTCTATAATTCAATATCCTTCTCCTTGGTGAATACCAAAGAAAATAAATTGTTCAATATCTCTCCCATCCCTTTTGGCTCTGCAGATAGCTGTCCACTCTGACTCTCTAATGGACCAATTTTATCCCTCGTTATCCTCGTTATCCTTTTGCTATTAATATAGCTGTAGAAACCCCGAGTGCTTTCCATCACTGTCTTGCTTTACTGCAGCTGCTCCCCCCTTAGCCCGCCTCCCTCCCCACACTTATTTATTTAATTACCTACTTATTTACTGTTATTAGTTACTTTTTTTTCTCCCCAGTACATTTTGTTTTGTTTATATCTACGTATTTGTGTGGATGTGTACGTATGTGAGTGTTGTTTGTCCCCGTTTGGTTCCGACCTGATTCGGGTGGGTTGTAGGTGGGCAAGGGTAAGGGCTTTGAGGGCTGCTTGCATACTGTTGCACAATTATGGCTTGGGTGTCTCTGTCTGTTATCATTGTATGTATGCAAATTGATGTGAAATTCAAATAAAAGATTTCAAACAAAGAAACCCTTTGGATTTACTTTCACCTTACTTGCCAAAGCAACCTCATATCTTCTTTTAGATTTTTTAATTTCTTTCTAAAGATTCGTTTTACATATACACCTCAAGCACCTCATTTCCTTCATGCTGCCTATAAATATTGTAGATCTCTCTCTTTTTCTAAACCGTCCAATTTCCCTTCAAAACCAAGGCTCTTTCCAATTATTACTATTTCCTTTCAACTGTTATAAAGATTATGTACTCTTAAAATGTCACCTTTAAATGTCCTCCATTTCTCTTCTCCATCCTTCCCATAAAACAAAATGTCCCAGTTCACTCCTTTTAAATCCTTTCACATCTCCTCAAAGTTAGCCTTTCTCCAATCAAAAATCTCAACCCTTGGTCCAGTTCCGACCTTCTCCATAATTATATTGAAATTAATGGTATTGTGATCACTGGACCCGAAGCGCTGCCCAACCTCCACCACCTGACCTGTCTCATTTCCTAACAGGAGGCCCCTTCTCTAGTACGTACCTCTATGATTTGCTGCAAAAAACTATCTTGCACACATTTTACAAACTCCAAATCATCCAGCCCTTTTACAGAATGTGTTTCCTAGTCTATGGGTGGAAAATTGAAATATCCCACAATCACTACCTTGTGCTTACTACTAATATCTGCTATCTCCTTACATATTTGCTCTTCGAATTCTCGCTCCCCATTAGGCGGTCTATAATACACCCCTACAAGTTTTCCCAACTTGACACCATTTAGATAGTAATCTGCCCTCCTGTTTTTGCTACCTAAGTGGATAACCTCACATTTATCCACATTAAACTGCATCTACCATGCATCTGCCCACTCCTCCACCATGTCCAAGTCACCCTGCATTCTCATAGCATCCTTCTCACAGTTCACACTGCCACCCAGCTTTGTATCATCTGCAAATTTGCTAATGTTACTTTGAATCCCTTCATCTAAATCATTGATGTATATTGTAAATAGCTGCGGTCCCAGTTAATCCCTACTTTGTTTCCTGTCTGCCAACCAATTTTCTATCCACGTCAGCACTCTACCTCCAATTCCATGTGCCCTCATTTTACCCATTTACCCATTAACCTCCTTATCACATGGGACCTTATCACTGGGTCTTCTAGTCCGTGGGCCAGAGGGGCCTTCCGTACACGGTTATCATAGAGACTGCTACCAAGTATTTATTAACAATAAAAATCGACTGATAGAGACCTCAACTGATGTTGCAGGTCCTTCCCGTTCTTCCAGATCTTCAGTTGATAAATTCATATTTGAATCTGATTGTATCTTTTGTAAAATGAAAGGCCTAAAATCAATGGCAGTGAAAGGCTCTTGGACAAGTGAACATACATCAATGTTTGAATTTGGTGGTTGGCATCATGTTGTAGATGTTGCAGAGCGGATTGGTGATGACGAGTTACCAATATCCGAGGAGTTGGTTTGTTTGCATCAGAAGTAAGATACCACAAAAACTGTCAGAAGAAATACATTGTGAACCAAGAACCAGATAAATGGAGAAGTAATGGAGGACATAGCCAAGCAGAGAAATATGGAAGAAGCCCACAGGAAAGCATTTACCAGTGTTTGCAGACTTATTGAAGAAGAAATATTACACAAGTTTAAGATTTGGAAGCTGAGTGATCTTTGTGAGCAATATAAAGATGAACTGAAGGACACTCCACTTGCTAACTTGAGGTACAGAGCAGGTAAAATGAAAAATAAGTTTGAAAAATCTGAGGTCCACAAGGGTAAACTATCCTTTTGTAAAGTAGGTGCGTAAGGGGAAGCTTTTTGGTGTATAGTTGGGGGATGAGTGTAGAAATGGCAATACAAAGTACACATGGGCTGAGTTCTGCTGATAAAGTAGCAGATGGAGCACTTTTCCTCCACAGAATTATTACCAATGCATTTGAGGGGTCTGAAACTCTTCCTTGGCTGTAAACTGCAGAGGCCTTTACAAATAAAGATGCCCAAATTCCTGCTGAGCTTGAGAAGTTTCTGAACTACTTGTTGGGTGGAAATCACAAAGAGCCACTAGACTGAGCAGCCACAAATGGAAAGTGGAAATGTCCAAGCACATTCTGGTATGCATGACTCTCGACATCTCTTTTGCAGCGCTCAATTAATCACACTCATGAACCATCTCGGTCATTCAGAAAGCTATTCGTTTTCATTTGAACATGAAACCGCTATTGCACAAGCTTGACAGCAAACATCTAGCATTCTATCTAGACAAATAATCCACCATTCTGTGGAGCCATCAGTCTTCTTCAGACTTTGATAACTTTGACCAGTTTGTTTCAAGCTAGAGAGCTTCTGGTTCTGTCCACACAGCCCATGGGATTTGGATGCAGGAGATCGCAGACACCGAATCTGCTGGAGATTCAATTGGTCCGGTAACATCAGTAGTTCACAGACCCCAGTCTGTTCGTATTGGTGGAAATGTGTCAGCCTCGATAACAATCAGCACGGGAGCACCTCAAGGCTGCGTGCTTAGCCCCCTGCTGTAACCACTCTATACTCATGACTGCGTAACCGGTCACAATGAGAACTCCATCATCAAGTTCGCTGACAACACCACTGTTGTGGGACGTACCACTGATGGGGATGAGTCCTAGTATAGAAGAGAGATCGAGCAACTGCCCATATGGTGCCAGTGCAATAACCTGGCCCTCAACACCAGCAAAACCAAGGAACTGATTGTGGACTTTGGAAGTAGTAGGAGGGGGACCCACAGCCCTGTTGATATCAACGGGTTGATGGTTGAAAGGGTCAAGTGCTTCAAATTCCTGGGCGTGCACATCTCTGAAGATCTTTCCTCATCCGAGAACACTGATGCAATTATCAAAAAAGCTCATCAGTGCCTCTACTTCCTAAGAAGACTACGGAAAGTCGGTTTGTCAAGGAGGACTCTCTCTAACTTCTACAGGTGCACAGTAGAGAGCATGCTGACTGGTTGCATCGTGGCTTGGTTCGGCAACTTGAGCGCCATGGAAAGGAAAAGACTACAAAAAGTAGTAAACACTGCCCAGTCCATCATTGGCTCTGACCTTCCTTCCATCGAGGGGATTTATCGCAGTCACTGCCTCAAAAAGGCTGGCAGTATCATCAAAGACCCACACCATCCTGGCCACACACACACCTCCCTGCTACCTTCAGGAGCAAGGTGCAGGAGCCTGAAGACTGCAATGACCAGGTTCAGGAATAGCTACTTCCCCACAGTCATCAGGCTACTAAACCTGGCTCGGACAAAACTTTGATTATTAATAACCAATTATCTGTTATTTGCACTTGATCATTTTATTTATACATGTGTGTATATATTTATATCATAGTATATGGATACATTGATCTGTTTTGTAGTAAATGCCTACTATGTTCTGTGTGCTGAAGCAAAGCAATAATTCCATTGTCCTATCAGGGACACATGACAATAAACTCACTGAACTTGAACATGAACACATAACAAAGAACGTTCCTTGGATATTCAACATGAAGGCCCTCTTCCATCATCCTATGTCAACCAGAAAGCAAATCCATATTTTTGTGTGCAACACTGGAAGCGTGATGGTGGGGATGAAGCATTTAAAGTTACAAGAAAAGATCTGGCATGGATGCTTTCTTGGAAAGCGAGTCGTAAGAAACATCAAGATCTTACAGCTTGGGCTGGATTTGTCTCAGCAACAGGTGAGGTGTGACCACAATTGACTATTATCATGTGATCAATTTACCGCAGTTCAAGAGTGTTTACGAGCTTCTGAAGAAGCAAGTTCGAAATTCACAGACCCCAAGAAAGTGGGTAAAGTGTGAAAAAACACAATGTTGACATGTATTGAAATAAGTGTTAAAAAAATAGTCCAAATGAGTATTTTTCTTGGTAACATAATTTTTCCAAGAGAAGAAATACCAATGAACAAAATGACACCCAAGAAGTGTGCACGCTCCCCTCTGGCCCACGGCCACTGGACCTCCTTTCCCCTTGAACCAGGTGACTGACACCAGCCACTCGCCACCCACAACCATCAGTCTGAAGAAGGGTTTCGTCCCGACTCTCCACAGATGCTGCTTCACTCACCCGCTGATGCTCGAGGATACTGTTCACGGGGGAGGGGCAGGACCTGGATCGTGTGGCGTCGGGTACACAGAAAAGCTGGAGAAACTCAGCGGGTGCAGCAGCATCTATGGAGCGAAGGAAATAGGCAACGTTTCGGGCCGAAACCCTTCTTCAGACTGATCAGGGGTGGGGGTGGGTGGGGACAAGAAAGGGAAAAGGAGGAGTAGCCGGAAGGCTGGAGGGTGGGAGGAGACAGCAGGGGAGCTGAGGAAGGGGAGGAGACAGCAAGGACTAACAGAATTGGGAGAAGTCGATGTTCATGCCCCCGGGGTGCAGACTCCCCAAACGGAATATGAGGTGCTGTTCCTCCAATTTCCGGTGCTGCTCGCTGTGGCCATGGAGGAGACCCAGGACAGAGAGGTCGGAGACGGAGTGGGAGGGGGAGTTGAAGTGCTGAGCCACCGGGAGGTCAGCTAGGTTATTGCGGACCGAGCGGAGGTGTTCGGCGAAACGATCGCCCAACCTCCGCTCGTCGGGCCGGGGAGGCGGGACCTGGTCCGTGTGACGTAAGGCCGGGGAGGTGGGACCTGCTCCCATTGGCCGCTGGTGCTGCCCGTCAGTGGGGGGTGGAAGGGGCGGGACCTCTTCACCGGTCACGTGAGGCAGTACGTCATCGCCGCCCACGGTGCGTCACATGGGCCGGTGTGTCGACGGGACCAAAGATTATAGAGCAGAAGGTACACAAAATAAATTGCTGGAGAAACTCAGTATGCACAATATGTAAGGAGATTGCAGATATTAGTAGTAAGCACAAGGTAGTGATTGTGGGAGATTTCAATTTTCCACACATAGACTGGGAAACAGATTCTGTAAATGGGCTGGATGGGTTGGAGTTTGTAAAATGTGTGCAGGATAGTTTTTTGCAGCAATACATAGAAGTACCTACTAGATAAGGGGCGGTGCTGGACCTCCTGTTAGGAAATGAGATGGGTCAGGTGGCAGAGGTATGCGTTGGGGAACAGTTCGGGTCCAGTGATCACAATACCATTAGTTTCAATATAATTATGGAGAGGGACAAAACTGGACCTAGGGTTGAGATTTTCGATTGCAGAAAGGCTAACTTTGAGGAGATGCGAAAGGATTTAAAATGAGTAAATTGGGACAGTTTGTTTTATGGGAAAGATGTGGAAGAGAAATGGAATACATTTAAAGGTGAAATTTTAAGAGTACAGAATCTTTATGTCCCTGTTCGGTTGAAAGGAAATCGTAAAAATTGTAAAGAGCCATGGTTTTCAAGGGAAATTGGACACTTGGTTCGGAAAAAGAGGGAGATCTACAATAATTATAGGCAGAATGGAGTAAATGAGGTGCTTGAGGAGTATAAAGAATGTAAAAAGAATCTTAAGAAATAAATTAGAAAAGCTAAAAGAAGATATGAGGTTGCTTTGGCAAGTAAGGTAAAAGTAAATCCGAAGGGTTTCTACCGCTATATTAATAGCAAAAGGATAACGAGGGATAAAATTGGTCCATTAGAGAGTCAGAGTGGACAACTATCTGCAGAGCCAAAAGAGATGGGGGAGATATTGAACAGTTTCTTTTCTTCGGTATTCACCAAGGAGAAGGATATTGAATTATGTGAGGTAAGGGAAACAAGTAGAGTAGCTATGGAAACTATGAGGATCAAAGAAGAGGAAGTACTGACACTTTTGAGAAATATAAAAGTGGATAAGTCTCCAGGACAGGACAGGATATTCCCTAGGACATTGAGGGAAGTTAGTGTAGAAATAGCAGGGGCTATGGCAGAAATATTTGAATTGTCATTAGAAACGGGAATAGTGCCGGAGGATTGGCGTACTGTGCATGTTGTTCCATTGTTTAAAAAGGGGTCTAAGAGTAAACCTAGCAATTATAGACCTGTTAGTTTGATGTCAGTGGTGGGAAAATTAATGGAAAGAATAATTAGAGATAATATATATAAGCATCTGGATAAACAGGGTCTGATTAGGAACAGTCAACATGGATTTGTGCCTGCAAGGTCATGTTTGACTAATCTTCTTGAATTTTTTGAAGATGTTACTTGGGAAATTGATGAGGGTAAAGCAGTGGATGTTGTGTATATGGACTTCAGTGAGGCCTTTAACATATAACATATAACAATAACAGCGCGGAAAAAGGCCATCTCGGCCTTACAAGTCCGTGCCGAACAAATTTTTTTTCCCCTTAGTCCCACCTGCCTGCGCTCATACCATAACCCTCCATTCCCTTCTCATCCATATGCCTATCCAATTTATTTTTAAATGATACCAATGAACCTGCCTCCACCACTTCCACTGGGAGCTCATTCCACACCGCTACCACTCTCTGCGTAAAGAAGTTCCCCCTCATATTACCCCTAAACTTCTGTCCCTTAATTCTGAAGTCATGTCCTCTTGTTTGAATCTTCCCTATTCTCAAAGGGAAAAGCTTGTCCACATCAACTCTGTCTATCCCTCTCATCATTTTAAAGACCTCTATCAGGTCCCCCCTTAACCTTCTGCGCTCCAGAGAATAAAGACCTAACTTATTCAACCTATCTCTGTAACTTAGTTGTTGAAACCCAGGCAACATTCTAGTAAATCTTAATGAGAGTTGGTGCGTGGCCTCAGCCTTGTAGAGATCAGCGTGCCAGGGAAGGAGGGGGCCTTTGACAAGGTTCCTCACGGAAGGTTGGTTAAGAAGGTTCAATGGTTGGGTATTAATGGTGGAGTAGCAAGATGGATTCAACAGTGGCTGAATGGGAGATGCCAGAGAGTAATGGTGGATGGTTGTTTGTCAGGTTGGAGGCCAGTGACGAGTGGGGTGCCACAGGGATCTGTGTTGGGTCCACTGTTGTTTGTCATGTACATCAATGATCTGGATGATGGTGTGGTAAATTGGATTAGTAAGTATGCAGATGATACTAAGATAGGTGGTGTTGTGGGTAATGAAGTAGAGTTTCAAAGTCTACAGAGAGATTTATGCCAGTTGGAAGAGTGGGCTGAAAGATGGCAGATGGAGTTTAATGCTGATAAGTGTGAGGTGCTACATCTTGGCAGGACAAATCAAAATAGGACGTACATGGTAAATGGTAGGGAATTGAAGAATGTAGGTGAACAGAGGGATCTGGGAATAACTGTGCACAGTTCCCTGAAAGTGGAATCTCATGTAGATAGGGTGGTAAAGAAAGCTTTTGGTGTGCTGGCCTTTATAAATCAGAGCATTGAGTATAGAAGTTGGGATGTAATGTTAAAATTGTACAAGGCATTGGTGAGGCCAATTCTGGAGTATGGTGTACAATTTTGGTCGCCTAATTATAGGAAGGATGTCAACAAAATTGAGAGCGTACAGAGGAGATTTACTAGAATGTTGCCTGGGTTTCAGCAACTAAGTTACAGAGAAAGGTTGAACAAGTTAGGGCTTTATTCTTTGGAGCGAAGAAGGTTAAGGGGGGACTTGATAAAGGTTTTTAAAATGATGAGAGGGATAGACAGAGTTGACGTGGAAAAGCTTTTCCCACTGAGAGTAGGGAAGATTCAAACAAGGGGACATGACTTGAGAATTAAGGGACTGAAGTTTAGGGGTAACATGAGGGGGAACTTCTTTACTCAGAGAGTGGTAGCTGTGTGGAATGAGCTTCCAGTGAAGGTGGTGGAGGCAGGTTCGTTTTTATCATTTAAAAATAAATTGGATAGATATATGGATGGGAAGGGAATGGAGGGTTATGGTCTGAGCAGAGGTATATGGGACTAGGGGAAGATATGTGTTCGGCACGGACTAGAAGCGTCGAGATGGCCTGTTTCCGTGCTGTAATTGTTATATGGTTATATGGTTATATGGTTATATGTTATATGGTTATATGGTTCAGCAGCATCTATGGAGTGAAGGAAATAGGTGACGTTTCGGGCCGAAACCCTTCTTCAGATTGATGGATATAGAGCAGAGTTCCTCTAGTATCTTTGGATGGGACGTGGCCTCCACTCAGCCCCGGGAGCTCAGGTGGAAACAGTCGCCGCCGCCGCTCGACCCCACGTCCATTCCCCAACCCCTCCTCCCTTCCCGAGGGCCAGCGACCCGTGGAGGCCGTGATGCAGCGTCTCTGGTCAGCCGGCCGCAGCGCCTCCTGGCGGCGGGAGGCCGCGATGCAACCTCTCTGGTCTGCCGGCCGCAGCGCCTCCTGGCGGCGGGAAGCCGCAATGCAACCTCTCTGGTCTGCCGGCCGTAGCATTTCCTGGCGCCGGGAGGGTTGAGTTTAGTTTATTGTCACGTGTACCGAGTTATAGTAAGAAGCTTTTTGTTGCGTGCCAACCAGTCAACGGAAAGACAACACCGACCTGGGGGCGCCGAGCATCCGGGAACCATGCTGAGCCTCCCGCCCGCACGTGAGCAGCTCTGCACCGTGATGTCATCCGCATGCGTGTAACATGGGAAGAAGGTCACACGGTGCTGGAGTCACTCGGCGGGCCGGGCAGCGTCTGTGGAGAACACGGAAAGGGGACGTTTTTATTGGTCACAACCCTTCTGCAGACCTAAAACGTCGCCTATCCACATTGACCAGAGATGCTGCCTGACCTGTTATGTTACTCCAGCACTCTGTCTTTTTGTGTATGAACCAGTATCTGCAGTTCCTTGTGTCTGCCAAAGATAGGCACAAAGTGCTGGGGAAAATATATGGGCAATGTTTCAGATGACATTTAGCTACTTGTTGATGTTTCCAATGTTGGTGGAGTCCAGAACCAGGGGTCGCAGTTCAAGATTATGCGGTGGGCCATTTAGGATTGAGATGACGAAAAACTTTTTCTCCCAGAGAGTTGTGAATCTGTGGAATTCTCTGCCACAGAAGGCAGTGGAGGCCAATTCACTGGATGTTTTCACGAGAGAGTTAGATTTAGCTCTCAGTGCTGACGGAATCTTGGGATATATGGAGAAAGCAGGAAGGGGCCGAACGGCCTACTCCTGCACCTATTGACTATGTTTCTGTGAAACGGCACCTATCCACGTTCCCCACAGACGTTGCCCGATCAACTGAGTGACTACAACACTCTGTAACCTCTCCAAGTTACATGCCGCCCCTTGGTTCTTGGTTTCTTGGTCCTACAAAATATTCCAAACGGAATTTAAACTGGAGGTGGTGAAGGGAGGGTTTAAGCCAGAAAGGGTTATTGGGAAGAAAGTGCTACTTTAAATTTAGTTGCATCTGGTTGGGTAACTATAGTTGGGTGGAGATTATTCCATGCTTTAATTGTGCGGGGGAAGAACGAATTGCTGTACACATCTGTCTTTGTAGATGGGATCACAAATTGGATCGAATGCCCTCGTCTGCACCTAATTGGTTTGGGTTTGGTGTAGGGCTTGTAGTCTATGTCGAGCTGACCATTTAACATTTTGTAAAAACAGGTCAAACGGTGAGCTTCACGTCTGTCTTGGAAAGGGTTCCACCCCGGAGAATTCGGAAGTTTGGTGACACTCGCTTCTCTCTCATAGGTGTTAGTAACAAATCGAGCTGCCTGTCTTTGGACACGTTCGATGGAAGAAATGTTTTTATTTGTGTATGGGTCCCATGCTGCAACTGCGTAGTCCCAATGAGGTCTAACGAGGGTGAAGTATAGCTTCTCCTTGACAGAATTTGAACAATGATGAAAGTTGCGCCTCAGAAAGCTTAGGACACCTGTTGCTTTCACTGTTGCATGATGAGTCTGACCATTACAACGCAGATCATTCTGCAATTTGATGCCAAGATACTTGGTTTGTTTGGATTCTTCAAGGGTGACACCAAGTATGTTGTAAGATGTTTCGCCTGGATTCCCCTTTCTGGTGACACACATAGTTTCACATTTGGAAGGGTTGAACTGCATGCCCCATTGTTGTGACCACTCAACCATAGTATCGAGATCCTTTTGGAGTGACTCAGCGCTAATCACCGGCTGGGCAATGCCGGCAGTCCCCTCTGATTGCGGGTGACATCAGGGCGCAGGTCGTGCACACCGTGCGTGTGGCAGATGTCACGGCGCAAGGCGGGAGTACATCACGGGGCGGTGTGGGGGTACGTCACGGGGCGGTGCGGGGGTACGTCACGGAGCAGGGCGGTTGGCTGGGGGTCGAGCATAGAAACAGAAAATAGGTGCAGGAGAAGGCCATTCGGCCCTTCGAGCCTGCACCGCCATTCAATATGATCATGGCTGATCATCCAACTCAGTATCCTGTACCTGCCTTCTCTCCATACCCCCTGATCCCTTTAGCCACAAGGGCCACATCTAACTCCCTCTTAAATATAGCCAATGAACTGGCCTCAACTACCCTCTGTGGCAGAGAATTCCAGAGATTCACCACTCTCTGTGTGAAAAATGTTTTTCTCATCTCGGCCCTAAATGATTTCCCCTTATCCTTAAACTGTGACCTCTTGTCCTGGACTTCCCCAACATCTGGAACAATCTTCCTGCATCTAGCCTGTCCAACCCCTTAAGAATTTTGTAAGTTTCTATAAGATCCCCCCTGAATCTTCTAAATTCTAGCGAGTACAAGCCGAGTCTATCCAGTCTTTCTTCATATGAAAGTCCTGACACCCCAGGAATCAGTCTGGTGAACCTTCTCTGTACTCCGTCTATGGCAAGAATGTCTTTCCTCAGATTAGGAGACCAAAATTGTACGCAATACTCCAGGTGTGGTCTCACCAAGACCCTGTGCAACTGCAGTAGAACCTCCCTGCTCCTATATTCAAATCCTTTTTGCTATGAATGCAAACATACCATTCACTTTCTTCACTGCCTGCTGCACCTTCATGCCTACTTTTAATGACTGGTGTGCCATGACACCCAGGTCTTGTTGCATCTCCCCCTTTTCCTAATCGGCCACCATTCAGATAATAGTCTACTTTCCTGTTTTTGCCACCAAAGTGGATAACCTCACATTTATCCACATTATACTGCATCTGCCATGCCTTTGCCCACTCACCCAGCCTATCCAAGTCACCTTGCATCCTCCTCACTGCTAACACTGCCCCCCAGCTTCGTGTCATCCGCAAACTTGGAGATGTTGCATTCAATTCCCTCGTCCAAATTATTAATATATATTGTAAATAGCTGGGGTCCCAGCACTGAGCCTTGCGGTACCCCATTAGTCACTGCCTGCAATTGTGAAAAGGACCCGTTTATTTCTATTCTTTGCTTCCTGTCTACCAGCCAGTTCTCTATCCACATCAATACTGAACCCCCAATACCATGTGCTTTAAGTTTGTATACTAATCTCTTATGTAGGACCTTGTCGAAAGCCTTCTGGAAATCCAGATACAACACATCCACTGGTTCTCCCCTATCCACTCTACTAGTTACATCCTCGAAAAATTATATATGATTCGTCAGACATGATTTACCTTTCGTAAATCCATGCTGACTTTGTCCAATGATTTCACCACTTTCCAAATGCGCTGCTATCCCATCTTTAATAACTGACTCTAGCAGTTTCCCCACTACCGATGTTAGACTAACTGGTCTGTAATTCTCCGTTTTTTCTCTCCCTCCCTGTTTAAAAAGTGGGGTTACATTAGCTACCCTCCAATCCTCAGGAACTACTTCAGAATCTAAAGAGTTTTGAAAAATTGAAAAATGGGCTGGTGGCTCGACGCAGTGCCCAGACACTCGGCAACACAGGTCAGTGCAGCCCCCCCTCTCCCACTTGTTTCCTCACCCCCCTCTCACACCATCCTCGCCCCCCTCCCTCTTCCCCCCGCACCCCTCCTCACACTCTCACCTACCTACCCCCCCACCGTTCAAGCACTTGCAATGCTCACGCCTTAGTAATGTCCTGTTTTGCAGCTTGTTGACCCTCTGTGTTCCCCTCCTGCAGGGTTTAGGAGCCGTTGCAGTGGACAGAGAGATGGGGACGTGAGCGGCCATTGAGGGCGGCCAGGGTGAGCCCCCCCCCCATCAGCTCCGTGAGCGGGCTGAGCTTCAAGGGGCTTCGATGGAGGACCACATGGCGGGGCACAACAAGGAGAAGCATTGTGAGTGCAACGTGTGTGGCAAGGCCTGGCAGTGCCTGAGTGAGCTGGACACCCACCGGCGGGTGCACACGGGCTAGAAGCCCTATGGCTGCTCCACCTGTGGCAAGAGCTTTGCCCGGTTGTCGGGGCTGCAGGAGCACCAGCTGGTGCACTGAAGCGAGCGGCCTTTTACCTGCTCAGACTGCGGCAAAGGTTTCAAGTCGTCCAGGGACTTGAAGACACACAGCTGCCTGCATACTGGGGAGCGGCCCTACACCTGCAGCGACTGCGGCAAGAGCTTCACCCAGTCCAGCAACCTGCTGAAGCACCAGCGCACCCACACCGACAAGCGCCCCTTCACCTGCGCCCAGTGCGACAAGGGCTTCACCCAGTCCAGCAACCTGCTGAAGCATCAGCACACCCACACCGGCGAGCACCCCTACAGCTGTGCCCAGTGCGGCAAGGGCTTCACCCGCTCCGAAATCCTGCTGGAGCACCAGCGCGCCCACACCGGCAGGCGCCCCTACACCTGCGCTCAGTGCGGCAAGGCCTTTGCCCGCTCCTAAACCGTGTTGGAGCACCAGCGCACTCACATCGGCGAGCGCCACTACACCTGTGCCAAATGCGGCAAGGGCTACACCCGCTCCCACATCCTGCTGGAGCATCAGCGCACCCACACCGACGAGCGACGAACGCACACCGACGACGAATGCCACCCATTCCTTCTCTCCAGAGATGCTGCCTGGCATTTCGGGACGAGACTGAAGAAGGGTCTCGACCCGTAACGTTACCCATTACTTCCAGCATTTTATGTCTACCTAAAGAGTGCCTATCCACGTTGCGATGTGTCAGCAGGCTGGCGGAGCAGGAAAAAGGCCTTGCCACAGAGTTGGCAGGCGAAGGGGTGCTGGCCGGTGTGGGTACGCTGGTGCTGCCACAGGCTGGACATGCAGGAGAAACCTTTACGAAACACAGCGCATACTAAGGGTCTCTCTCTGGTGCACCCGCATTCCCCGTGCGCTCTAGATATGCTTGCTGCAGTGGGAGCAGTCACTCGCCGGCGTGGACCCGCCGATGCTGCCGCAATCCCCGCAAGCTGTCAAACACCTCACCCGCAGTATGAGCAATGGTAGGGCTGGCCACTGGTGTGCACGCGCTGCTGAGACAGGGCATGGGAGGCCCTGGCTAAGCGCTCTACACATCAAATCTGACCAGTTATTCACAGGTGTGCTTTTGTTCCCCTGAAACAGACATTACTGGAACAGACATTACTGTGTAATCCTGAGATGGGAATGCTATCTATCAGGAATTATATTGGACTGCTGGATCCTTTAGTCTTAGTAGTAACCAAAAACATAACAGGACAAGGTATTGAACCGAAAGAAAGTTCTAAAGTCCTATCAGCGGGATATTATCGGCCGCACTATTAGAAATAGACATGACACTAGTTCACCAGGATGCACTGGCCTTATATGCAAACCTGGAACCTCCCAAACCACTGATATAGAATGTGGAGGTATTCATTACTTGCTCCTTAGTTCAGCATGTACTGAACTGAACGTCATTCAGACAAGGAAGCAACAAATTGAAGCATTATTAAACTACGTACACACATTATAGATGTTATGGAGACATCCAATAAGAATCACAGAAATTCGTGTACTAAATATCCTTATCATAATCAGAGGTGGTTGCCACTTCACCTTGGGTTAATGGAATACTTCGTACTTATATTCTTTCAGATGGGAACTTTGTGTCATCTTCTGTATTGATCCTAGGATACTATTTGGCGAGCATCGTATCAAGATATGCTGGCTAGATTACCAATTAGAGGTACTCACAGATGTGTTAACTACAGGTCATCTGCGGTTCACTGCTAACACAGTTCACATGGCACTGACTTTGCTGGTAAATATGGTACAGCCTTATTGAAGAATTGGCCAAAGGAATGTGTGCCAGCCATATAATATCAGACATTATCTAATAACTGAACGCAGTCACGCGTCATTCAAACAATTTATGGGTCATTCTGACAGGCTAATGAAGTAACCGACTGACGCCACTATGGTGCTAGATGTGGGTACATTTGTTAGGCATGGTTCATAACCTAACATTAACAGTGACCAGTTTTATGGACACCGGGAGTAGTATGTCAACTATGGGTAGAAACTTACCGACACCACGTGACTATCTGGCCAACTCTATTTGTAAATTGAATTGAATTCTTATTTGTTATTCAGACATTTAGGTCTGAACAAAATGATATTGCCTGCAGCCATATAATAATAAATAACATATTATAAACACAAATTAACATCCACCACAGTGAGTTTACCATACACCTTTTTCATGGTGGTAGAAGGCAGAACCATTCATCACCATCCATCATAGACCTAACTTACTGGTTCTTTCTAGCAACATGGAGAGTTACCCATGTTACTATCTATATTAACCTATTTATTGTAGAATTGAAAGCACCTCTTCTACACCTAGGACTGACGGACCATAGGCGGAATCTTTTCAGCAGGTCACAGACAGTCCACTCATTCAACAGTACTTGGTATCCTCTAGAAATAGGAAGTACGTTCATAACTATTATCATCACCCACAGATATATGAACAGCCATCTGTTCTGGAATTCCTGGCAAGCCTCCATTACGATGAGAGGCTTAGTCATAGTACCATAATTGCGCCAGGAGTGCTCTGTCTACATACCTGTCGAAGGTACAGAGCGGCATTCTGTGGGGGCACACACACTGGTAACAAAACTCATTAGGGGCCTGTTAAAATTAATCCCCAAGAACTAGGTACATTCATATATGGGATGTGAGTTTTGTACTGACCAAGTTAAGAAACTGGTCTCCAGCTACAGCTCTGTCATTACAGAAACTGACTATGTAAACAGTCATACTGATGGCCTTGGTCACGGCACAAAGAGTCCAGTCACTACAGAAACTAAGGCTGGACAACATGATGATTTCATCAGGGAATTAAACCTGTCACATTAATCAAAGGGTCAAACAGAACAGACAGGGGTCAGCAGGCCTAAAAATAAAGTACAGAGCCTATACGACAGATGGTCGTTGCTGTATTATAACTCATTTACTATCATACATGAAGTATGCTAGATCATCAGAGGAAGAAATGTCACGTTTATCAGCTACTAATAGCCACTCAAAACAGTGACAGTCCAGATCATCTCTAAATGGCTAAGCAGTCCTAACAAAGGCTGGAGTGGACTCTAAGGGAAAATTTAAATCTTACTCCATCAGGGCTGCAGCTACATTGGCAGCTATGAAGCTGGACGTACCAATGGACAAAACCCTCAAGACAGTAGAATGGTCAACGGAGGAAACTATCCAACGACTTTATAACAAACCAGTTATTGAACCTGGAAGAATTGCAGAAACAATTTTAAGTTCTGCATATAATTCACCGCATAAATAGGGGCAATAATTGGATTTAATATTTTACAGTTGGGTTTCAATATCGTATTATGTTTACTGATGTTAACATCATTCTCCCCACAACCAAGGCAGTTGTGAATCATGGACTCGTTCCACGGCATGAGGTCACAGAGCTTTGAAATCTTCACGTAGTCACTCACGTGACTCCGAAGTAAAATAGTAAGATTAAACGAGAACTTACCAGTTTGAAGTTTGATCTGTATTTTATCAGGAGGAACGTTGAGGGAATACGTGCCCTCCGCTCCCACCCTCGAATGGTCATATCTTAAACTGGTATCTCTTTGATAATCTTACTATATTAGGTCATTATAGTGTATCTGTGACCTCACACCGCTGCTTTGAAGGATGACACGCATGCGTCGTAAGCGGGTTCTTCACGTATTCCCTCAACGTTCCTCCTCATAAAATACAGATCAAACTTCAAACTGGTAAGTTCTCGTTTAATCTTACTATTTTAAACCATTCAACCATCTCTGCACCTTCTCCAATGTCTCCACATCAGTCCAGTAATGGAGTAACCTGAACTGTATGCAATACTCTAAATGCTACCTGACCAATGTCCCTTCAAGCTGCACATATACATTCCTCTCTCCTTATCTCACACCCTTTTATCTCCTGATTTTCTCTCGCCTCTGTCATTCCACTCATTTGCCGATCACCCCCTCATCTGTAAACATAGTGTTAGTCTGAAGAAGGGTCCCGACCCGAAATGTCACCTTTCCATGTTCTCCAGAGATGCTGCCTGACCCGCTGAGTTACTCCAGCACTCTGTGAAACGCCACCTATCCATGTTCTCCACAGATGCTGCCTGACCTGCCGAGTTACTACAGCACTTTGTGTTGGAGTCATAGAGTGATGCAGTGTGGAAACTGGTCCTTCGGCCCAACTGGCCGACACCGACCAACATGTCCCGGTACTCTACTCCCACCTGCTTGCGTTTGGTCCATATCCCTCCAAACTTGTCCTATCCATGTATGTACCTGTCTAACAGTTTCTTGAACGTTGGGATAGTCAACTACCTCCTCTGGCAGCTTTCATATCCCTTGATTCCATTAGCCCTAAGAGCTAAATCTAACTCACTCTTGAAAACATCCAGTGAATTGGCCTCCACTGCCTTCTGTGGCAGAGAATTCCACAGATTCACAACTTTCTGGGTGAAAAGTTTTTCCGCGTCTCACTACTAAATGGCCTATTCTTAAACTGTGGCCCCTGGTTCTGGACTACCCCAACATCAGGAACATGTTTCCTGCATCTATCCTCTTCAATCCCTTAATAATTTTCTATTCTGTCCCCTTGCATGTGTGGCTGTACACAAAGTAACAGATAGCTAAACAGGTGTACTTGGAACTGAAAGGGTTAAGTGATGACTTAGACGTGGAAATAAAGTTGAATTTCATTTATCTGTTTGTCTTCATCAACTTGCTTTTTACAATGCTTCCATAACACTTTTTTGTGGAACTGAAATTAAAGACAGAAGAAAACTTCCTTAAACCATGTAAAAGATGAAGTAAATACACAAATAGCTACTTAACATTACATAATAGGCATCAATAGTCATCCCTAAACAAGAAACATGAAATGTAAACTTACAACGAAACTTCTCCAAGGCTCAATACGGGCAGATGGCAATGGATTTAACAGAGAGGGCTTCAGAGCACATTGCTGTCCTGGTCCCAATACAAAATGGCCTGTCTCATCCATGAATCCAATCATGTGATCCCAAGCAATGAATGGGGAACAAGTGTGAATTTAGGTGGCAGCAATCTTTTAAGCCACCACTAGAATGGGCTTTGCTTGCATGTAACATCACACTCCCCGTCTGGTATTGATCACAATGCCAATTCTCTAATTACAGTCAGTTACAAACTATTTACAACCAAGTAACAAAATAAGCAAGGAACTGTCCATGGTAGAGGCTTAGGATGGCATAAGCACCACTACTTCAGTTACCGGCCTGAGGAAGGTCTTAATAGTCCCTCCTTTGGTAACCTTCAGCTCAAGCTTTCTGACCTTACTGTCGTCGTCGTCAGGGCGAGCCTTGGTAACGAGAGCCATGGGCCATTGGTTCATTTTCATCTGAGAGTCTCTGAGCAGCACCAAGTCTCCTTCCTTGACATTGGGCTGACTGTCTTGCCACTTGCTTCGGCTCTGTAGAGTAGGAAGATATTCTCGTCTCCATCTCTCCCAAATGCTGGACTCTTTTCCACCGATCTGCATTTTCAAAGGATCCTGGTGGAGGAGAAGTGGTGCAGACCTTCTGTGTCAGGATCGTGGCTGGGGTCAGAAGAAAGGGTGATTCTGCATCAGCTTAGATAGGTGCGAGAGGCCTTGCATTTATTATTGCGGTAACCTCAGTCATAAGAGTCGAAAGCACTTCGTGAGTAAGATGCGAGGAGCTAGTCTGAGAAAGCATGGAGTCAAGGATCCGTCTTGAAACCCCGATCATTCTTTCCCACACTCCCCCCATATGGGAAGAGTGGGGTGGGTTGAATAGCCACGTGCATCCTTCCTCATTAAGATACTTTGAGATGTTGTTCTCATCTTGTAGGATGATTTGCAGCTCTTTGCAGGCTCCCTTAAAATTCGTCCCACAGTCAGAGCGGATCACCTTTATTGGACCACGCACTGCAAAGAAGCGTCGTAGAGCATTGATGAAGCTTGCTGTGTCCATCGACTCAATCAGCTCGATATGAACAGCACGTATGCTTAGGCATGTGAACAATACAGCCCACCTTTTGCTATTCGCTGCACCTCCTCGGGTACGGCGAGTGGAGATATTCCAGGGGCCAAACACATCCAAACCCACGTTTGTAAAAGGGGGTTCTGTGCTGAGACGATCAGATGGAAGATCTGCCATTTTCTGTTCTGCTGTCTTTCCACGGAGTTTGATACATGTGACACATCTATGCAGATTGCTGACAATGCAACTCTTAGCTCTCACAATCCAGATACCATCTGTGCGGATAGCTCCCTCAGTGAAGATTCTGCCTTGATGTCTAACTCTCTCATGGTAGTGATTTACAAGTAAGCTCGCAACATGGCTGCGACCAGGAATGATGAGAGGGTGTTTCTCCTCTATCTCAAGTGGAGCATGCTGAAGCCGGCCTCCTATTCTCAAGAGTCCATTACCATCAAGGATCGGATTGAGCTTCTTTAGGGAACTGTTTTTGGGAATGATCCTTCCTTTCTCTAGACAGGACACCTCAGTTTGGTATACTTCCCTTTGTACACATCTGATAATGACAGCCTTTGCTTGTGACAGTATTTCAACTGTGTGGGCTTTTGAACAGTAATGCCAACCATTACAACCTTGTGTGCTGTTATCCTTCTTAGACTTAAAGGTGTAAATGATGTGGATGAGGGAAGCCATAGCTCTGACAAGGGGTTGCCACTTGGAAAACCTTTCAAAGCGATGTGAACCAATGCATCTGTGGCTGTGTTAGCGTGGCATCGGACCTCCAGATCAGATTCTGGATCGATGAGGTCATAGGATGTCTCCTCTGCCTTGTCTGTCTCCACAAGATTTAACAGGAAATCTGGGCCGGTGAGCCAGTTGGTGTTGGAGAGTTGGGCTGAAGACACTGACCTGGTAGCAACATCTGCAGGGTTCTGACCTGTGTGAACATAATGCCACTGTTCAGGTCATGTGGATTTTCTTATCCGTTCCACTCTGTTGCTGACGTATACATAAAACCTCCTGATTTCATTATAGATGTACCCCAACACCACCTTACTGTCGGTATAGAACTTCAGACTGTTGGGGTTGATGTCCAGTTAATTCACAACCAGCTCAGCAATCTCCACTGCCAAAACGGCAGCACCTAACTCAAGCCTGGGAACAGTGTGAACTGACATGGGCGCTAGCTTGGCTTTACCCATTATGAAACCAATTTGGCATTTTCCCTCAACATCCACCACCTTAAGGTATACCACAGCTGCAATGGCCTTTATGGAAGCGTCTGACATGATGTGGATCTCTGTAAGTTGAGCACCGGCAAGGGAAGATGTGGTGTTTGCTCGAGGGGTTTGAAACTGTTCGAGATCTTGCAGTGAATCTCTCCAAGCAATCCATTCTGCTTCCTTTTCAGATGGTAGGCGAGCATCCCAGTTGCTGGCGTCGCTCGTGAGCTGACGTAGTAAGAGTTTACCTTGGATGGTAATAGAAGCCACAAGACCGTGGATCGAATAGGCTATTAATGGTTGCAAGCACTCCTCTTCGAGTGAATGGCTTCTCACTGTTAGCAACATGGAATGTGAAGGTGTCATTTACAAGGTTCCAGCAAAGCCCTAGGCTACGTTGTACAGGAAGGGAGTCAATGCCTAAGTCAAGGTCTTTCAAGTCCTTTGCATGGTCCGTTGACGGAAATGCCTGCATGACGACTGTGCAGTTGGATGCTATCTTATGAAGCCTCAAGTTAGAGATGGCGAGCATACCTTGGGCTGCTTTCTATAAATTGATGGCTTCAGTTGCAGATGGCAGTGACTTTTAGTCCATCATCAACATAGAAGTCCCTGTGTATGAATTGCTTTGCATTTACACCAAACTCGTCCTCTCCATGTAGAGCGGCTCGTCGTAGTCCATAGGTAGCAACTGCTGGAGAGGGACGATTGCCGAATACATGGACTCCTATATTCCTCAACTTCTTTGGTGATGTCGTTGTCTTTGAACCACAGGAATCGGAGAAAGTTCCTGTGGTCCTCACTGACGACAAAGCTGTGGAACATTTGTTCAATATCTGCTACTTGCTCACACCTGAATCTGATCAGTACACCTAGCAAGCTGTTGTTTAAGTCTGGTCCTGTCAAGAGCACATCATTCAATGAGACGCCAAGATGTGGAGCACTGGAGTCAAACACAACGCGGATTTGACCTGGCTTATGTGGGTGGTACACACCAAAACTGGGAAGATACCAGCATTCTTCTCCGTCGTGTAATGGTGGAGCCACTTCAGCATGATCTTGGTCAAAGATTTTCTGCATGAAAGCCAGAAAATGGTTCTTCATTTCAGGTTTTCGTTCGAGAGTACAACAGAGGCTGGTGAAGCGGGTCAGAGCTTGTTCTCTGTTGTTGGGCAGCCGTGGCTTTGGTGTACGAAAGGGAAGAGGAGCCACCCAACTGTTGGCATTATTCATGAACATTTCCTTGTCCATCAACTGAATAAACTGTTTGTCCTCAATAGATGGGGCAACCTTGTTGTCATCCTCTGTTCTTACAAAGATCTCACTTCCTAGTGAACAATCATCAGATTTCTGAACTGTGCTGCCAGAGAAATGAGAGTGTTGTAGGTTTTGGGAGCTGAGAGGGTTTGTGCCTGTCCTTACGGTGAGCTTCTCTTTCAGATCAAGATGGTTGGGACATGGGCTGAAGTGAGAGTGACGGCCATTCTCCAGAATGTTAGTACGATATGTGGTGACTACCTTTGGTTTGTGAGCAGCACCCAAACAAACGTCTCCAACTATGACCCAGCCAAGGTCGAGTCTTTGGGCATAGTTGTTTGGCCCATTATGTTGGTATCTTACTTTGTGGACCTGCAAGACATCTCGTCCAAGAAGGAGCAGAATTTGTGCACCAGGGTCGAGTTCAGGGATGAGGTGAGCAATAGCCTCAAGGTGGGAGTGGTGTTTGGCAGCCTCAGGAGTAGGGATTTCTGATTTATCATCTGGCATATGGTTGCACTCGATGAGTGTGGGGAGATGCACACTGAGACTCCCATCTACAGTCTGAGCAACAAAGCTGGTTCCTCTTCTCCCAGACATCTCTGTTACTCCAGCACATGTGCGCAGAGTGTAAGGAGAATTTGCACCCCCGATGTTAAAGTGGTCAAAGAACTCTGACCGAGCGAGAGACCTATTACTTTGGTCGTCAAGTCCAGCATAGACTCTCATTGACCTGTCTGGTTGTCCTTTAGGATGCACCTTTATGAGGCAGATTTTTGAGCAAGAGCAGGAGTGATTGGCTTCACCACACACTTCAGTGCATTTGGAAATTATGTCAGGAGAAACCTCTTCCCTTTTCTCCCCGCCATCCACAAAGTCGTGGTCTTTGATGGTCCATGGAGCTGGTCCCGGATGAAGAGCTGTGACGTGTTGATTGCTGTCACACTCTTTGCACTGAATAGTAATTTTGCAATCTTTTGCCTTGTGATTGGTTGAGGAGCAGCATTTGAAACAAATCGCTGTCTCTTTAAGAAATGTTTTGCGTTCCTCTAGTGTCTTGGCTCGGAGCCTCTGCATCGCTTAAGGGGATGAGGCTTATTGTGAATCGGGCACTGTCCGTTGACATCCAACTTGTTAAAGGCAGTCTTAGTGGCAGGTGCTGGCATGATCTCTGTTTTGTGGGATGAGGGGGAACTTCTTTACTCAGAGAGTGGTAGCTGTGTGGAATGAGCTTCCAGTGGAAGTGGTGGAGGCAGGTTCGTTTTTATCATTTAAAAATAAATTGGATAGGTATATGGATGGGAAAAGAATGGAGGGTTATGGTCTGAGTGCAGGTAGATGGGGCTAGGGGAAAATAAGTGTTCGGCCCGGATTTGTAGGGCCGAGATGGCTTGTTTCCGTGCTGTAATTGTTATATGGTTGTTAACACTATCCTACACACACTAGGGACTTTACACTTATACCAAGCCAACTAACCAGACCTTCAGTCTGAAGACGGGGCTCGACCCGAAACATCACCCATTCCTTTCCTCCAGAGATGCTGCCTGACCCGCTGAGTTCAGATTCAGATTCAGATTCAATTTTAATTGTCATTGTCAGTGTACAGTACAGAGACAACGAAATGCATTTAGCATCTCCCTTGAAGAGCGACATAGCAAACGATTTGAATAAAAAAAAAAAAAAGTGTCTGGGGGGGGGTGGTGATTGGCAGTCACCGAGGTACGTTGTTGAGTAGAGTGACAGCCGCCGGAAAGAAGCTGTTCCTCGACCTGCTGGTTCGGCAACGGAGAGACCTGTAATGCCTCCCGGATGGTAGGAGGGTAAACAGCCCATGGTTAGGGTTGAGAGCAGTCCTTGGCGATGCTGAGCGCCCTCCGCAGACAGCGCTTGCTTTGGACAGACTCAATGGAGGGGAATGTTAAAATTGGTGATGCGTTGGGCAACCAATTTGGACCACCCTCTGCAATGCCTTCCGGTCGGAGACAGAGCAGTTGCCATACCATACTGTGATGCAGTTGGTAAGGATGCTCTCGATGGTGCAGCGGTAGAAGTTCACCAGGATCTGAGGAGACAGATGGACCTTCTTCAGTCTCCTCAGGAAGAAGAGACGCTGATGAGCCTTCTTGATCAGAGTAGAGGTATTGTGGGTCCAAGAGAGGTCATCGGAGATGTTGGCTCCCAGGAACCTGAAGCTAGAAACACGTTCCACCTCCGTCCCGTTAATGTGGATGGGGGTGTGCGTGCCACCTCTGGACTTCCTGAAGTCTACAATGAGCTCCTTGGTCTTCTTGGAGTTAAGGGCCAGGTTGATGTCGTCGCACCATGCTGCTAAGTGCTGGACCTCCTCCCTGTAGGCCAGCTCATCGTTGTTGCTGATGAGGCCAATCACCGTTGTATCATAGGCATACTTGATGATCGGTGTTAGTACCATGTACAGGTGTGCAGTCATAGGTGCTGTACAGGGAGTAGAGGAGGGGGCTCAGCACAGAGCCCTGAGGAACGCCGTGTTCAGGGTGAGGGTTGAAGAGGTGTGCTTGTCTAACCTCACAGACTGGGGTCTGTTGGTTAGAAAGTCCAGTATCCAGTTGCAGAGGGAGGGGTCGATGCCCAGGTGTTGAATGCTGAGCTGTAATCGATGAACAGCATTCTTACGTAAGTGTCTCTGTTGTCGAGGTGGGAGAGGGCGGAGTGAAGTGCCGTTGAGATGGCATCCTCCGTACTCCTGTTCTTGCGGTAGGCAAACTGATAGGGACCCAGTGTGGGGGGTAGGCAGCTTTTGAGGTGTGCCAGGACCAGCCTCTCGAAGCACATGGTGATGATGGGGGTAAGTGCAACTGGGCGGAAGTCGTTGAGGCTTGCCGCAGTGGAGTGTTTTGGCACTGGCACGATGGAGGTGGCTTTAAGGCAAGTGGGGACAACTGCTTGGGCAAGTGACAGGTTGAAGATGTCAGTCTAGACGTCTGTCAGCTGCGCAGCACAGGCTCTGAGCACGCGCCCGGGGATGCCGTCAGGGCCAACAGCCTTACGTGCATTAGTCCTACTCAGTGCCACGTACACGTCGTAGGGGGTGAGTGTGAGGGGTTGGTGATCGGCAGGTAGCACAGCCTTGATGGCTGTCTCTAGATTGTCCCTGTCGAAGCGGCCATAGAAGTGATTAAGCTCCTCAAGGAAGGAGGCGTCGCTGGATGTGGGGGTGATGTTGGAGGGTCTGTAGTCCGTGATGGCCTGGATGCCTTGCCACATGCGTCGGGAGTCGGAGTTGTTGTTGAAGTGCTCCTCAATCTTGAGCTTATGGCAGTGCTTGGCCTTCCTGATGCCCCTCTTCAGGTTAACCCTGGATGAACTGTAGGCTCGAGCATCGCCTGACCTGAAAGCGGTGTCCCGTGCTTTCAGCAGTAGCCTGACCTCGCTGTTCATCCATGGCTTCTGATTCGGGTATATGGTCACCTGTTTGAGGGAGGTGACACTATTGATGGTGGAGTTTATAAAGTCCAGAACAGAGGATGTATACTAAGAATCAAGTTGTCCGTGTGAGAGTCAACACCACCACCCTGGGCTGCAAACCCCTCCAGTCAGTGTTTCCAAAACACTGCTGAAGTGTGAAGTCCGCTTCCTCTGACCAGACTTTAACTGTCCTTACAGTTGGTTTAACCCGTCTGATGAGTGGGGAGTACTTAGGGAGCAGGAACAATGAGACGTGATCAGACTGACCAAGGTGGGGGAGGGGGATGGCTTTGTAAGCTTCAGCCATGTTGGTGTAGACTTTGTCCAGTATCTTGTCTACTCTAGTGGGGAAGGATACATGTTGGTGGAATTTGGGGAGTACAGTCTTCAGGTTGGAGTGATTGAAGTCACCCGCAACAATGAAGGCTGCCTCGGGGTTGTGCGTCTGTTGTTTGCTAATGGCAGTATGCAGCTCTTTCATTTATTCCAGCACTTTGTGTCTATTGGTTTAAACCAGCATCTGCAGTTCCTTCCTGCACGTGTACCTGTCCAAATGCTGTTTAAATGTAATTGTGGTAATTTCAAGTGTAGAATGAAGACAAGAGTGTTTAGTTGTCACGTGCAGCAACATCAGAACAATGACATTCTCAGTTGCTGCACTTTAACAGGCCGGTTAAAGCAACAACACAGAGATACATGTACTGTAAATAGATTGATTTAGTTTACTATTGCCACCTGTAGCGAGGTACAGGGAATAGGTTTTGTTGCGTGTTATCCGGTAAATGCAAGCAAGCCGCTCACAATGTACAGATAAAGGAGAACGGGCGTAATATATATAATCAATAATACAATGGATTAGCAATCAGTAATATTGGGTAATCATCCCGACATATCAGCAGAGGCCCAAGTATTCGCATTACAATTAATGCCCCACAGCGCCGGAGACCTGGGTTCGATCCTGGTTTCGGGTGCTGTATGTGTGGAGTTTGCACGTTCTCCCTGTGATTGCGTGGGTTTCCTCCCACATCCCAAAGACGTGCGGGTTTGTAGGTTATTTGGCCCTCTGTAAATTGCCCCCTAGTGTGTCGGGGATGGATCAGAAAGTGGGATAACATAGAACCAGTGTGAACAGGTGATCGATGGTCGGCATGGACTCGAGGGGCCGAAGGGCCTGTTTCCACACTGTATCTTTGAACTAATTATAATATTGAACAAATCAACTTACCTATCATATTTGAACAAGAACAATATTATCCCAAGGTTGCAGAGTATTTGAATGACATTTACTGCATAATCCCTGATTGATAATTCATTGTAAAGTGAAGGGCAAAGTTCATCTCTACAAGTTTCATTTTCTGAAGTTAATTTGTAGTTTATATTTACCATCTTGCCTTTGCTTATTTGTTCCCGCGATACATGTATCCAAGACTTACATTTAAAGATGAACAAAATATCAATTTAAAGACAGATATGAACTAATTTCCCCGATTGAGTATGAATATCGATTTCTTTAACATCCCCTCTCTCTCCGTCCCTCCCCCACCCCGAGTGCTACTAGCTTCAAAGTCGTCTTGTTGGGTCTCATTGTGTGAGAAGGAACTGCAGATGCTGGTTAAACCGAAGAGAGACACAAAATGCTGGAGCAACTCAGCGGGACAGGCAGCATCTCTGGAGAGAAGGAATGGGTGACATTTCGGGTCGAGACCCTTCTAAAGGTTTCGGGTCGAGACCCTTAGAAAGGTCACGACCAGAAACGTCACCCATTCCTTCTCTCCAGAGACGCTGCCTGATCCATGCCGGTCACCAGGGCGAATTCGGCACAGGGACTTAACGGCAGCGGCGCAACGCCAGCCCCGGCTTCCCGTCCGCATCTGCCCCCGCCGCTGCTTCCAAACCTCCCTCCGCCCTGGCTCTCCACCCGCAGCCCATGCAGTTGAAATTCTCGTTGATCACCGAATTTCTCACGACAGAGCGTGAGAAATTTGTGATCATCGTGAGAATTTGTCAAAATGCGCGAGTCTCACGCTCAAAGCATGAGAGTTGGCAGCCCTGAAAGTATCCACTGACTTGAACTCCACAGCCCTCTGTGGCAATGAAAGCTTACTAATTTCCATTTGTTCACAGGGTTTCGATGATGAAAATCAAGCTGAAGGGGTCCTGTTGGGACAGTATACGTATAATGAAGAAGGGGATTCAATCCAGACGTTTGAGGTGCAGGTATGGAAGTGCATAAAGGATCATTGATTCTTTGCTGGAACAATCCTATAACCTTGGCCTTTTCCTGCAAGCTTTTATTTTCCTGTGCCTCAAATATTTATCTATCTTTTACAAAAATAGGCTTTGCGATGTAGTAACTGTTAACCAAAATCTGGCATGTGCCAATATTTGACAGTTAGCGCACTGGTGTTTGAACTGTGATTCTGAGTTTTCGTGCAGACTTCACCCATGTTTGAGTTTAGCTTAAAGATACAGTGCTGAAACAGGCCCTTAGTCCGCACCGACCAGCGATCCCCGCACACCAACAGTATCAATAGCCAATTGGTGCAGAAGTAGGCCATTCGGCCCTTCAAGCCAGCACCGCCATTCAATGTGATCATGGCTTATCACCCACAATCAGTACCCCGGTCCTGCCTTCTCCCCATATCCCCTGATTCCGCTATCTTCAAGAGCCGTATCTAGCTCACTGTTGAAAGTTTCCAGAGAACCCTCCTCTGAGGCAGAGAATTCCACAGACTCACAGAGGTCATAGCCACAGACTCACAAGACACATACGAGCTGCCGTATGCAAGGGAATCCCTGTTCCAGCGCAGGTTCGCAGAAGCAGCAGGTACAGTAAACACAGTACCTGGAAACGACGAGGCCTCCATTGTGTCTGGAAACGTGGCAGACGGGCAGGATTTCAGGTCAGACTGACGCGCAGGGGACTTGGACCCCCTCTCCCTACCATCCTCCTGACCAATGTACAGTCCCTTGAAAATAAAGTGGAGGACATAAGAGCAAGGCTGCTTTACCAATGGGAGCTGAGGGAATGCTCTGTGTTCTGTTTCACACAGACATGGCTCACCACCAGCTCCCCAGACTCAGCAGTCCAGCCTGAAGGTTTCTCCATCCATTGCATGGACAATACACTGGCATCTGGGAAAGGGAGAGGAGGGGGCGTCTGCCTCATGGTCAACTCTGCGTGGTGCTCAGGCATGGCAGTTCTTTCCAAGTCCTGCACGCCGTGGTCAACAAACACCAGACGGCTTGCCCCGAGGCATTTACCACCATTGCCGGGGATTTCAACAAAGCCAACCATAAAGACACCTGAAGATGGCGGCGCGTTCAGACGCAGCGGCTTTGCGCTCCCAAGACCGAGTTAATTCGGAGCAGCCCGGTACCGAACGCGGCTGTGAAAATAAGGTATTTAAAAAGCTCGGAACCCCGAGAACCCCTAGAAACCCCAGTAACCATAGGAAGAAACTCACCTCCAGGACGAGGAAATCCAGGACCCGCATCGCAATCCCGACGGGTCACACATGGAGCCGCACGGAACTGCTCAATATCGGACATGGCTGCGAGAACCTGGCTTGTGAGTACTACAGTACCCTTACCAAAATCCCGATGGAGCTGGGCAGAACAGCTCCGTGGATCACCACTCCGGAGGGTAGGAGACGGAGCAGGCGCCGGGAGCGAAAGCGGAAATGTGGAAGGCGAGTGGGGATGCAGGACATGCTACGGAGGGCTCCACAAAGACCATCGCTCCCAAGTGTCTTTCTCGCGAATGTCCGGTCACTCACCAACAAGCTGAATGAGGTAAGGCTCTGGATCAACACCCAACGATCCCTGAAAGACTGCTGTGTGCTGACTTCACAGAGACCTGGCTCAGCGCGCTGGTTCCTGATGGGGCTGTGGACCTAACCAACCTGTCACTGCATTGTGCTGATAGAACAAAGGACTCCGGTAAGAGCAAGGGTGGCGGGCTCTGCATCTACATCAACAATGACTGGTGCACCAACCACACTGCAGTAGAGAGCTACTGTTCCCCAGACCTGGAATACCTACTGCTTAAATGTTGACCATTTTACCTGCCTCGGGAGTTTACTGTGGTTATCATCATGGCCATATACAACCCACCACAAGCTAATGCTAACCTAGCGCTAGCACAGCTGCACTCGGCCATCAGTAAGCAGCAGGATGCTCACCCCGACGGTGTCTTCATTGTTGCAGGGGACTTTAACCAAGTCGACCTACGAGCCGCACTCTGCAAATTCCACCAGCATGTGCAGTGCCCTACCAGGGGCTCAAACACGCTGGATAAAGTGTACACCAACATCAAGGACACTTACAGAGCTCTCCCCTGCCCATCCCTGGGGCAATCCGATCACGTCTCACTGTTTCTACTGGCCATCATACAAACCCCTCATCCACAAGACCAAACCTGCAATAAGGACGGTCAAAATATGGCCCGAGGACACCACCCTACAACTCCAGGACTGCTTTGATCGCACCGACTGGGACCTGTTTGCACCACAGGCAACCAGCGGTACAGAGGTAGACTTGGAGGAGTACACATCCACCGTGCTCTCCTACATCAACTGCTGTGTGGAGACTGTCACAGTGGACAAGCAAATAAAGATCACGGTGATATCACACTGATATCCAATGGCCAATGAACTAAAACACTTTCGATGCCCGCTTCAAAACTGACAACACCACCAGGAGTGGAATAACCCCG
>NW_026575580.1:0-2500 GCF_028641065.1 Leucoraja erinaceus
GCCCCCACTGACCCCAACCCCCCCCCCCACTGACCCCCGACCCCTCCCACCCACTGGACCCCAACCCCCCCTCCCCATGACTCCCAACCCCCCTCTCCCCACCTGACCCCCCAACCCTCCCCTCTCCCCCACTGACCCCAACTCCCCCCTCCCCCACTGACCCCAACCCCCCCTCCCCCACTGAACCCAACCCACCCCTCGCCCCGCTGGTGCGGATTGGTCCGGTGTGTCCTTGGTCCTTGGTCTTGTGCAGCTGTGCGTTTTGTGACCTTCGAGACGATGGATTTCCGCAAGACCAGGGCGATCGCTGATGTAAGTGCGGGGGTCGACCGGTATGGGAGCGCCGGACACAGTGGGGGTGGGGGAGATAAAACACTGGCAACGTTGACTCACTGGGAACGTCCGGGACTGGGAGCTGGTGTGTGACACTGCCCCTCTTGTCTCTCTCCCCCTGCGACAGCTAAACAGTAGCACGGTGGCACGTGTATCTGAAGGTGATGATAGCCCGCAAACAACTCATGCTGGAGACTGCAACCGTCGCAATCTGTCTGGGGAAGTCTAGGTGAGTTGGTGCATCCCCACACATCTCTCCCTCCCTTTCCTCTCTTCCCTCCCCCCCCCTCTCTCCCTCTCCCCCCCTCCTCCCCCTCCCCCTCCCCTTTCCCCTCCCTCTCTCTCTCCTCCCTCCTCCTCCCCCCTCTCTTCCTCCTCCCCCCTCTACCTGCCTCCCCCCCTCTCCTCCCCCCCCCTCTCTCCCCCCCCTCTTCTCTCCCCCTCCTCTCTCCCACTCTTTCTCCTCCCTCCCTCCCTCTTTCTCCTCCCCCCCCTCTCTTCACCCCCTTTTCTTCCTCCCCCCCCCATCTTGTTCCCCCCCCCCCCCCCTTTCTCAACGTCCATCTCTCTGCTCCCCTCCCCCCATCCCTCTCCCTCCCCCCATCTCTCTTTTCCTCCTGCCCCTCCTCTTTTCTGGGGTGTGTGTGCGTGTGTGGTCCTGTACAGGGGGAGGGGGGGGGGGGGGGGGGCGATGCGCGTCTGATCCTGTACATGATCCTTGAGCCTTTCCCCTTGCTCTCCGCAGCCGTACAGAACAGCGCCAAAGGATGTCACCGGGACAAGCGGACCCAAGTGGTTTACAATGAGGACTTCCTGGGCTAGTACAGCCCCTGCCGCTGAATGGCCAACGTGGGCGTGGGGGGGGGGGGGGGCGGTGAGCCAGAGACTCGGGCGTACCTTCAATAGGAACCGCCTTCCTATGTCTCCGCGGTTCCCTGTCCTTCCCATTGTCCCGACATTCCCTGTTCTCCCACTCCCGTCTCTGTGACTAGTGTCCCCGACTGTAACGGTATTAGCCGGGACATCCTGTACGTTGGCCTCTAAATTGGTTTGTCCCGTATTTGACTGCTGCCAGGGTAGACAAAAATGCTGGAGAAACTCAGCGGGAGCAGCAGCATCTATGGAGCGAAGGAGATGGGCAACGTTTCAGGCCGAAACCCTTCTTCAGTCTGAGTTTCACCAGCATTTTTGTGTACCTTCGATTTTCCGGCATCTGCAGTTCCTTCCTAACTTTGACTGCTACCACTCGGGTTGAGGGGACTGTCGGGTCGGACCCCGCCTCACCCACCCGTTGGTAGTGCAGCCCATGGAGTGCAGCAGCAGCAGCAGCAGCGCCTCGCCCGTGGCCCCGTCGGTCGGTCGGTCGGCAGCCCGGACAGCTGTCCGACCTTCGGACCTTCGCTTCCCGCCGACACCACCACCACCACCACCCCTCCCTCGTGAGTTGGACGGGGCGCCGGACTGTGCGGGCGGCTCCCGGGCCAAACCCCCTCAGCTGGCCCCCGCCGGCTGGGCTTTGTGTGTAGTCCAGCACCCGGGGCCAACTCATCATTGACGACGAGCCAGCGACAGCCCCGTTGGTCAACGGATTGCCGTGGGGAATTTGTCCCATATTTTGACCTCTCGTCCCTTATTTGGGAGCGGGAAAGTTGGCGACCCCACATTCACCCACACCCCCCCCCCCCCCCTCCACTCAAACCTCCCCTCACACTCCCCCTCTCCAACACTCCCCACCCCCCTCCCGCTCTAAAACTCTCCCCCCCCCACCCACTCTCCAAACTCCCCACCCCCCCCCCCCTCTAAAATCCCCCCCCCCCCCCCCCCCACCACAGTCCCATCACGGATTGAGGGTGGGGATCAGAGCTGTGACCCTCCCAGCCCAGACGGACCGACTGTAGATAACGTGTGCCCTGGTCTAAATAAACAGGCTGTCTCCGCACCCTGCCCTGTGGTCATCTCTTCTCACCTGCCCGCTCCAATCTTCAAACCTTCATGGGGGCAGAATTAGGCCATTCGGCCCATCACGTCTACTCCGCCGTTCAATCACGGCTGATCTACCTCTCCCTCCTAACCTCGTTCTCCTGCCTTCTCCCCGTAACCGGGATGGCGGGACTGTCGTATGCTGAGAGAATGGAGCGGCTGGGCTTGTACCCTCTGGAGTTTAGAA